>NW_024412429.1:34952681-34982058 GCF_014898765.1 Herpailurus yagouaroundi
ATGGCTCAGTTGGTTAAGGGTCTGACCCTTAATTTCAACTCATGATCTTGTGGTTTGTGGGATCAAGCCCCACGTTGGGCTTGAGATTTTCTCTCTTCTTCCCTCTTTGCCCTCCCTAGCTCACATTCTCTCTCAAAATAAATATTTAAAATAAATAAAATAACATAAATTTGCTATTTCACCATTCTTAAGCTCAGAATTCTGCAATCAGTTTCAGTGAGCTAAAATCAAGGCATCAGCAGGCCTGAATTCCTTCAGGAAGCTGTGGGCAGAGTTTGTTTTCTCATCTTTTCCATCTTCCAGAGGATACTCCTTGGCATCTAGCCCTTTATTCCAACTTCAAAGAATACCAGCCCAATCTCTGCTTCTGTCCTCACTCCCATTCTGATCCCCCTGCTTCTTTCTTATAAGGACCTTTGTCATTACATCGACCCCACCCAGATAATCCAGAATAATCTTCCCATCTTAAAATTCTTAATTTAATCACATTGCAAAGTTGCTTTTACCACGTAAAGTAACATAGTTGCACATTCTGGGAACAAAGATGTGGACATCACCGGGGGGGTCAGTACTCAGCCTACCACAATACTAGATAGATAGATAGATAGATAGACAGATAGGTAGATTTCTGAACTCTTTGGGCTTTATCTGAATATTTTGGTCAAGATTTTAAAACCTAGACTTGACAGAGTAAGCCGGTAAAATATCTTTTTATTGCTCTTTATACATGGCTTATCATCATATCAGTGCTATATAATACACTGACAGTGGGACCTGGGCCTATTGAAAAAACACAAAAAGCCAGCAAGCAAGCCTTTGCATTCCATGGTGAGAATTACTTTATCCAAACTCAAACATGCCCACTTGCCTTGATGCACAGTGAGCCAATGTCTGAGACATCAGTTTTGAAGCCAAGAAAACATTTATTAGAAGCACAGCCCGATAAGGAGGCAGGGGATCACTCCCAAAACTGCCTTCCCCTGCTGACTTTAGGGGAGGCTTATATACATGAGAGGAGGGGAAGGGGGTTCTCGAAACCTTGAAACAATCTGGAGGTCAGCATTCTTCCAGACAACAAGGCATTATTTGGGACCTGGTATAATCAGATTAGATACGTCAAAACAAATGCTACCATCAGGAGGTTTCTACAATCAGTGAGGGTAAACAGGGAACAGGGGCAAAAAAGACAAACTTAGCGATTGATTAAGCTTGAAGTTAAGAGATGCATAAAACATAATTTGGTTAGGGAACAAAACAACACGAAGTTAAGTTAATAATGCAACTAATACAACTATAGTTCAAAATAGGTCCAGGAATCAAGCATCTGGCCTTAGTACTACATGGAGATAAGTGTGGTATAGAGACATCTTCCACTTACAGGAAATATGGGAACAGAGAAATAAGGAAATGACACCTACAAGGAAGCAAAGAGACAAATACAGAAAGAAAAGCATCCTTGAGCAGGGTTTCTCACCTGGGGATCTTGTGAAAATGCAGCTTCTGATTCAGCTGGTCTGGGGTAGGACCTGAAATTCTACATATCAGATAAGCTTCCTGGTGATGCTATGATTACTGGCCAGTAGACAATATTTTGAGAAGCAAGAGTCCAACTTGATTTATCCAACAAGTTAATGGTATGAAGAAAAAAGGCAAGGTGGGAGAGGTAAGAAACTGAATTTAAGAATCTCAGGAGAGGGGCACCTGGGTGGCTCAGGGTGGTTAAGTGTCCAGCTTTGGCTCAGGTCATGATCTTACAGTTCGTGGGTTCGAGCCCTGTGCCGACCTGTGCACCGACAGTATGGAGGCTGTTTGGGTTTCTCTCTCTCTATCCCTCTCCCTCTCTCTGTCCTTCCCCCATTCTTTCTCTCTCTCTTAAGATAGATAAATAAACTTAGGAAAAAAAAAGGATCTCAAGAGACACCGCAATCAAATGTAATGAGTAGTACTTGTTTGGATCCTGATTTGAACAAATGAACTGTTAAAAAAACAATGAGACAATTGGATACTTTGATTCTGAAATGGGTTTTAATATGATAAAGATGGCATTTCAAAATAGAGAAAAGATAGATTATTTAATAAACAAAAATTGGATAATGGTCAGCCGTCTGGAAAATGAATATAAATGTACCTTTCCCTCACTCTTTTCACAAAAATAAATTACAGGAGGATCAAAGCTTAAAGCATAACAAGGGAATTATTTATAATCTTGGAAAAAATAGGACTTTTTAAAGACAAATACAAAACTCAATAAACTGTGAAGAGAAGCATGGATGAATGTGTCCATGTAAAATTTTAAAATTCTGCTCAGGGGGGAAAAACCCACAAACAAAATCAAACACAAATGACAAAAACTGAACGAATATTTGCAATATATATGACAGGCTAAAGGTTATTTTCTAAATATATGAAGATCTTTTCCAACCCAAGTAATAAAAAACAAAATTCAATAGAAACTGGAGGAAAGAACATGAACAAAAAAGTCTTAAAACATAAGAAAAGATGCTCATTCGTAATCTTAAAAAATGGTCATTAAAATAAGAAACTATTTTAACCCAATCAAATTTGTAAGCATCAAGTAGTTTGATAGTACACGGTATTAGTGAGTTAGAGGGGAAACAGGAATTCTCATATACTATTGACAGGAACAAATTACCCTCTTTGGCTGGTAATTTGGTAGTATCTAACAATACTTAAAATGCTCATGATATTTGACTTAGCAATTCCACTTTTAGGAATTTTTGATGGATACATTCGTACAGATGGTCTAAGGAATATGTGCATGAATATTTCTTGCAGTGTTATTTATTTAAAAAAAAACACCCCAAGAACATCTTAAGATCCACTAGTAAAAGACTGGTCAAAGAAATTATTATTTATTCATACAATGGAATGTTATGTAGCTATTAAAGTGAGTAAGATACGCTTATGTATTAATGTATCTACGAGATCATATGAGGGCCATATGGAAATATTTGGGGGAGGGCCTTTGTGAAAAAATGATTTTTAGACTATCCATGGTTTGTATTTGCAAGTGATCACATCTTGGTTTAGGTGTAACTACATAGGCAGATTCTTTAACCCTCTTACTTAAAATCCTTGGGAGGAATGCTCAAAGTTGAAACAGAAAGAGGAGGTTGCTTCAGACCAAAAAAGTCCCAGAAAACATGAGATCTTGAGACAATCTATATGTTTGCCTCATAGTTTCATGGGAACTATTAAAATATCCAACTATACCTCCAGGATTTACAGATGTAGAATTAACTGGGAGTCCAAGAATATTTATGGAACCAGTAATATTTGGTGCTCATTTGCATATTATATAGAGTGTTAACATATCTTAAAGGAGATATACTTTTTTTTTTAAATTTTTTTTCAACATTTATTTATTTTTGCGACAGAGAGAGACAGAGCATGAACGGGGGAGGGGCAGAGAGAGAGGGAGACACAGAACCGGAAACAGGCTCCAGGCTCTGAGCCATCAGCCCAGAGCCTGACGCGGGGCTCGAACCCCCGGACCGCGAGATCGTGACCTGGCTGAAGTCGGACGCTTAACCGACTGCGCCACCCAGGCGCCCCAAAGGAGATATACTTTAAAGTAATTTGGGGGCACCTTGGTGGCTCAGTCGGTTGAGCATCTGACTTCAGCTCCAGTCATGGTTTCACGGTTCGTGAGTTCGAGCCCCACCTTGGGCTCTGTGCTGACAGCTCGGAGTCTGGAGCCTGCTTCAGATTGTGTGTCTCTATCTCTTTGTGCCTCCCCAGCTCTCTCTCTCTATCTCTCTCAAAAATAAATGAATATTTTTAAAAATTAAGTAATTTTAATTTAACTTTAAAGGCAGTACCACATGCATAATTCACGGAATGATTTGCATTTTGTTATGAAATGATATTAACGCTTTGAAGAAGAGTTGTTTTAATAATCAGATAATAATCACAATTACAGGCTATTCTGAACAAAATGGAAACTGTGTTTTGTATACTGTCCAGGTTGTTCTAGTTGTTAAAAATTTTTTTTCTGTGCACCACAGTGATAAAGTTGAATCTCAAGATCACCAAGATATCTGTAAATAGAGAAACCTATGCTTTGAAGGCACTAATAGAAGTAATTCATCCTATCCTACCCACCTGTTTCCATTTAGGACCACAAATAAACCTTCAAAACCACAGGGCAGATCATTTGTTTCTCAAAGACTAGGACTTTTCTCACAGAGTTTAATATGTAATCTTGCTCGTAATATGTGCTCCATAAATACCAGAATTGATTAACTATTTGAGGAGACTCGATCAAGTGGAAAGACTTTGGTTTTCAGAGTGAGACAGACTGGACCCCAATTCTGGCTCTTGTACACACTGGCTGTGGTGATTTAGAACAAGCTGGATTTCTCTTCTCTGGATAAACTCTCTTTCCCCAGGCTTTGCCAACTTTTTTTCTGTGCCATTTTGGGCACAAATGAAATTTCATTAACAAGAATCACTCAAATTTCACTGGCTCATTTTTCCCACCAGCAAACTTTATAACCTCAGTGTCCTGTACAGTTCTCCCTACGTGTTTCCAGAAACCCTTAAGGGATGGCACATACCAGGTTGATCCTTCTGGATGCCGCCTTGCTCCATGGGCACTGCAGCTCTGCATTGGGCCCTACTGCTCCCCTGAGCATCAGTCCTGCTTCTGTCTGCTCTGAGCACCTCAGCAACACTGTGATCACACCCAGGTTAGTAAGTCCCCTGTGCATACTCTCCCTGGTACCACTCCATCTCTGGTCCCAGCAGCAACCTCTGCTGCCCGCCCCCCACCCCAGGTGCCATTCTGGACAATGGTGCTCAGGGGCTCAAAGCTGCTTGGTGACCTGTAACAAAGTATTCTCCAGAGCAGTACTCTCTTTTTAGAGTCCCCCCAAACGTGATGCTTTTGTGTGCCGGTGACAAAGTTCTTTCCTTCTCTCTTTCTTTCTTTTTTTCCTTCCTTCTTCCCCACCTCCCCCCATTCCTCCATTCTTTTTCTAATTTACAAATCCCCTGCTTTCTGTAAGACTAAGGCTTCAACAGAGGCTGTGCTAGAAGTTAGTCTCAAGTGGTGAATCTCATATTGGATTCAGAATTACTTTTCCTCTTCTAACTAACAACAGTTGACCATTGAAGAATGTGGGGATAAGGTTAGGGGTGCTAACTCCCATGCAGTCAAAAAACTCCATGTATAATTTTTGACTCCCCCAAATCCTAACTACTAATAGCTTACTATTGACCAGAAGACTTACTGGTAACATAGTCAATACACATTTTGTATATTTTATGTAATATATAATATGTACTTATAATAAAGGAAGCTACAGAAAAGAATATCATTACAAAATCATAAGGAAGAGAAAATACATTCGCAGTACTGTATGTATTTTTACTGCAAAAAAGAATTTGTGTATAAGTGAAACTGCTCAGTTCAAATCTATGTTGCTCAAAGGTCAATTGTATTTATTCCAGGTTCAGTTCTATATGCTTGGCTTCTCCTTCCTTTAGAAAATTGTTTCAGAGCACACTTTAGCCTCCATTAAAATAGAACTGTGTTGGTCCATATAATGAGTTTGTCATATATTCCAAATATGATTGTAGACAGCCTATGCTCAAAGTGAAATCCTTAGTAAGCACAGAATGCATAGAGTGATACCCACATCATGAGACTGTTGTAATGTTTTACAATATTCTCAATAGGGTTGTTGAAATTTTAAAACAATTACAGAGACATTGAAAACAGTCAATGAATGTTGCTGAGTGGTAACTCATAGTAGTAACAGTAGTATATAGTACTTTTTATTATATTTGTATGGCCCATTTGAGATGATATTACTATCTTATTTATGTTCAATATAAATTTCTTTTGATAACATTTTTAAAAGTACTTCTATTGGTGATATTTAGTTTCTTTTATTGCATCCCTTTCTATAATAACTTATAGAATAACTAGGAAAATAATAACTGTGTTCATCTGCATTTGATTTTAAGAACTTTTAAGAGAGTTACTTTTGATCCAAAATTGTAACAAAACTTTAACTGTAAATTCTTAGCTATGACTAAATTTAAAAGTAAGCTGTTTGATTTGAAAAATGAAAACAATTGCATGGGAATTTAATTAATTAATTAATTAATATATACAGAGTGCTATCTTCCCAGCACTAAACTACTCAAAGAGAAATGAAAGAAGGAAACAATCAGCAAAACTAAAAGGCAACCGACAGAATGGGAGAAGATATTTGCAAACAACATATCAGATAAAGGGTTAGTATCCAAAATCTATAAAGAACTTATCAAACTCAACACCCAAAAAACAAATAATCCAGTGAAGAAATGGGCAAAAGACAGGAATAGACACTTCTCCAAAGAAGACATCCAGATGGCCAACCGACACATGAAAAATTGTTCAACATCAGTCATCATCAGGGACATACAAATCAAAACCACAATGAGATACCACCTTACACCTGTCAGAATGGCTAACATGAACAATTCAGGCAATAACAGATGTTGGCAAGGATGTGGAGAAAGAGGATCTCTTTTGCATTGTTGGTAGGAATGCAAGCTGGTGCAGCCACTCTGGAAAACAGTATGGAGGTTCTTCAAAAAGGTAAAAATAGAACTACCCTATGACCCAGCAATTGCACTAGCAGACATTTATCCAAGGGATACAGGTGTGCTGTTTCAAAGGGACACATGCTCTCCCATGTTTATAGCAGCACTATCAACAATAGCCAAAGTATGGAAAGAGCCCAAATGTCCATTGATGGATGAACAGATAAAGAAGATGTGGTATATATATACAATGGAGGGTTTTATGCTAAGTGAAATTAGTCAGAGAAAGACAAATATCATATGACTTCACTCATACGAGGACTTTAAGAGAAAAAACAGATGAACATATGGAAGGAAAACAAACAAGGAAGGGAACAAAACATAAGAGACTCATAAATATGGAGAAAAAACAGAGGGTTACTGAAGGGGATGTAGGAGGCGGGATGGGCTAAATGGGTAAGGGGCACTAAGGAATCTACTCCTGAAATCATTGTTGCACTATATGCTAACTAACCTGGATGTAAATTAAAAAAAATAAAATTAACAAAAAAAGAAACATAAAAAAAGAAATGAAATAATTAAAACACCTGAAGCCAGAGTAGATATAACTAAATTTAAAAATTAAAAAATAATTATAACTAAGAGTTAACCCACATGGTAATTACAAAAACTGCAATAGTGAATACATAGTATGATGAGTAGCATAGTATGAATTAGTAGCATATAGCTTTGTGGAGAGACTAGAATTAGCGAAGAAATCAATGAATGAATGCAACCAGTGAGAAGCACGAAGCATGCTTCCCATGAAGCGTGGGATTATGGAAAGTGTTTTGGCTAAAGATTCAGGAGATTTGCTCTCTGGATCTGATTACAACTTTATCCATTTAGTGAGACTTTCAAAAAATGACCTAACCTCTATTTTAGTCTCTCTTGTTATTATCTCCATTGTTTTCATTATAAAAGTGGGGTGGGGCGCCTGGGTGGCGCAGTCGGTTGAGCGTCCGACTTCAGCCAGGTCACGATCTCGCGCTCCGTGAGTTCGAGCCCCGCGTCGGGCTCTGGGCTGATGGCTCAGAGCCTGGAGCCTGCTTCCAATTCTGTGTCTCCCTCTCTCTCTGCCCCTCCCCCGTTCATGTTCTGTCTCTCTCTGTCCCAAAAATAAATAAATGTTGAAAAAAAAATTAAAAAAAAAAATAAATAAATAAAAAATAAAAAAAAAATAAAAAAAAAAGTGGGGTACCTCAATTTAAAATGAGGAGTTGCACAAAATTATTTAAGAGTATTTTCACACAATGGAATATTACTCAGCGATCAAAAAGAATGAAACCTTGCCATTTGCAGCAACGTGGAAGGAGCTAGAATATATTATGCTAAGTACAATAAGTCAGTCAGATAAAGGTGAATACCAAATGATTTTACTCAAATGTGGAATTTAAGAAACAAAACAGATGAACAAATGGGAAGGGGGAGGCGAGAAGAGAAGAAACAAACCACAGAGACTCTTAATGATAGACAACAAACTGAGGATTGATGGAGAGATAGGTACGAGATGGGCTAGATGGGTGATGGGCACTAGGGAGGGCACTTGATGTGATGAGCACTGGGTGTTGTATGTAAGTGTATGTAAGCACTGAATTCTACTCCTGAAACCAATATTTCACTGTATGTTAACTAACTAGAATTTAAATTAAAAATAAGTAAATAAATAATTTAAAAACTAGAGTATTTTCACAGCTTTAAAAATTCTGTAACTCTGGGGGCACGTGGGTGGTTCAGTTGGTTAAACATCCAACTTAGGCTCAGTTCATGATCTCACAGTTCATGAGTTTGAGTACCACATCGGGCTCTCTGCTATCAGCACAGAGCCTGCTTTGGATTCCCTGCCCCCTGTTCTCTCTGCCCCTCCCCTGCTCACACTCTTTCTCTCTCTCTCAAAAATAAATAAACATTAAAAATTCTATAATTATGATTTCAGTAGGTTGGAATCATGCAGAATTTATTTTTGGACCATGATGAAATTAAAATGAAACTTGAGAACAGAAAGATAATAGAAAATGGCCAAATGTTTGCTAATTAAGCAACATATTTGTAAATAGTCCATTGGTCAAAGAAGTAATCACAGTGAAAATTAGGAAATACATGAGTTGCAACTAAAATGTCACCAGGAGGAAATCTTACAGCACTAATTGCTTATATTAGAATGGAGGGAAGGTCTCAAATAAACAATAAGAGTTCCCACCTTAATAGAGAAGAAAAAGAGCAAAATAAACCCAAAGCAAACAAAAGGAGGGATATAATAAAGTTAAGAGCTGAAATTATTTAAATTGAAAACAGGACAATAATAGAGAAAATAATGTAAACAAAACGCTGGTTCTTTTAAAAAGTCAATAAACTGATAAACTTTTATCAAGATGACGAAATAAAAGGAGAGAAGGCACAAATCACCAATACCAGGCTTGAAACCAAGGATGTCACTACGAATCCTCAGCCATTAAAAGGTGGTAAGACAATACTATAAACAACTTGATAATCACAAATTCAACAACCTAATAGAAATGTACCAAGTTCTAAAAAAACATGACCTATAAAACTCAACCAACATTAAATATATAATCTGAAAAGTTCTGTGATCATTCAAAAGTGAAGTTATAGTTTTTAAAAGCTCTCAGGAAAGGAATCTCTAGCCCCAGATGGTGTCACCAGAGAATTCTAGCAAACATTTACAGAATTAACACCAATTTTACACAATCTCTTCCAGAAAATAGAAGAGGAGGAAAACTTCCAAACTTATTTTATGAGACCACTATTACCCTGATACCAAAACCAGACAAGGACAGTATAATAAGAGAAAACTCTAGCCAATATTTCTTGTAAACTTATATGTAAAGATCTCCAACAAAATATTAACATGTTGAATCCAACAATGTATAAAAGGAACTATGTGCCGTGGCCAAGAAGGAATTACTCCAGGTATGCAAGACTGGATTCAACATTTGAAAATCAATCAATGTAACTTACTGTATCAACAGGCCAGAAGGAAAATCATATGATTATATCAATTGACACTGAGAAAGTGTTTGACGAAATAAAACACCCACTCATGAGAAAAATTCTCAAAGAGTTAGGAATAGGGGGAAATTTTAAATATTCAGGGAGAAAAAAGTGAAAAGTAAAAGGATAGGAAAGAATGAAAACAATGAATAATAAGAAAGCTGGCATGCCTCTATTAATATCAAAGTAGATGGGGTACCTAGGTGGCTCAGTTGGTTAAACATCTGACTCTTGGTTTCAGCTCAGGTCATGATCTCACAGTTTGTGGGTTGAAGCCTCACATGGGTCTTTGCACTGGCAGCAAGGAGCCTGCTTGGGGTTCTCTCTCTCCTTCTCTGCCCCTTCCCTGCTCAGTCTCTCTCTCTCAAAATAAATAAATAAACATTAAAAAAAGAATATTAAAGTAGACCAAAAGACATATACAAGAATGCTCAAAACAGCTTTATCGTAACAGGCAAAAACTAGAAACCCCACATGACCATTAAGAGCCAAATGAAAAAATAAATTGCTATGTTTATATTCAATGAAATTCCAACAATAATAATTTAAAAAAACAAAGTACTACAATGCAATAACATGTATGAACGTGAACAAGCAATCATGTGGATTTCTACAAGCAACATAGGTGAAACTCACAGAAATAAGTGCATAGATTGTACGATTCCATTTATGTGAAGTTCAGAAAGAAGCAAAACTACTTAGTCTGTGATCATACAAAGTCAGAATAATGGTCCCATCAGGGGTAGCAGCAGTAAGGGGCACAAGGGATTCCCCTAGATAGCTGGACATGTTCTGCATCTTGATCTGAGTGCTGGGTTGCTGGGTATGTATATTATATTAAAATTCATCAAGCTGTATCCTCTATTTTTTTTAATGTGTATTTATTTTTTAAAGGGAGACAGAGTATGAGCAGTGGAGGGACAGAGAGACAGGAAGACACAGAATGAGAAGCAGGCTCCAGGCTCTGAGCTGTCAGCACAGATCCCCACACGGGGCTCAAAGTCGTGGACCACGAGATCATGACCTGAGCCGAGGTGGGATGCTTAACTGACTGAGCCACCCAGACGCCCCAACTGCACACTTTAAATGTATACATTTTGCTCTGGGTATGACTTCAATAAGAATACTGTAAAAGTTGGTAGGATTTTGTAAATTAAAAATTTAATAATTCTATAACATTTTGAATAAATTAGGTATGAATGATTATTAGAAAGTTTTATCCAAGGGGTGCCTGGGTGGCTCAGTCAATTGAGCATCAGACTTCTGCTCGGGTCTTGATCTCATGGTTCGTAAGTTTGAGCCCTGCATTGGTCTCTGTGCTGACAGCTTGGAGCCTGGAGCCTGGTTCAGATCCTGGGTCTCTCTTTCTCTCCCTGCCTTTCCCCCACTCACACTCTGTCTCTCTCTCAAAAATAAATAAAGGTTAAAAAATTAAAAAAAAAAGTTTGATCCAACTGGAGGTAGAGTTGTGTTGAGAGGTGGTGGGAATGGTAGTTGAGGTGTATAAAATACTGTTTTTCTTAATCTGTCAGCAGTTAAATTAGTCTTCTAATTTATTTTATTTTTTTTTATTTTTTTTTAAGTTTATTTATTTTTGACAGAGGCAGAGTGCGAGCATGAGCTGGGGAGGGGCAGAGAGAGAGGAAAACACAGAATCCGAAGCAGCCTCCAGGCTCCGAGCTGTCAGCACGAAGCCTGACGTGGGGCTCGAACTCACAAACTGCGAGATCATGACCTGAGCTGAAGTCGGATGCTCAACCGACTGAGCCACCCAGGTGCCCCACTTCTAATTTATTTTAAAAAATAGACTAAATGGCAACTATTTATATCAACCCAATTTCTCTATTAGTCTTAAAGTACTTTAGATGAAGCCAATGCAGCTGTGGGAACTTGCACACTAGAACAAAGAAAAAAAAAATTAGAGAATTATTTACAGAGCAGCTATCTCCAAAAAAAAAAAAAAAAATGTGAGCTGGCCAAATAATGCTTTTTGAGTACTTGTAAAATACCTTTGTTTTGAGCCATTTCATAAAGCTAAATTAAACATCTTACAGCATGATAGAAAAACCAGCCCATCCATTTAATGACATCTGCATCAACTGGAAGATCTGGTTGGGTGTTTAAAATAAATTTGAAATGAGAAATGTTTTGCTTTGTATTCCAATCCTGTTTCATTCATTGCATGGGGGATAGAGCATAGGGAGTAACATCTGTCTCCACGATCACTGGAAGAGGAGTGTGCCTATAGACAAAGCATGCAATCATAAACAGAAAGTCAGGGGACCAAGACTCCCCTGGTCTATAAATGGAATGGCACGAAGCAGTAAAAACCAGAGGGACACGAGCAAGAAGATTTAAAAAGAAATGAGAGCAGGCAAAGAAAGATTCTACAAAAAATGATAATGACATACAGATCTCCAGAACTGATTCACCTTGCAACTTTGTCTCCTTTGGCTCCCCTTCCAGCCCTGGGAACTATTATCCTGTTCTCTGGTTTTATCAGTTTGAGTATTTAAAAAATTTTTTTTAATGTTTATTATTTATTTTTAAGAGAGAGAGAGAGACGGAGAGTGAGCAGAGGAAGGCAGAGAGAGAGGGAGACACAGAATCTGAATCAGTCTTCAGGCTCTGAGCTGTCAGCACAGAGCCCGATGTGGGGCTCAAACTCACAAACAATGAGATCATGACCTGAGCCGAAGTCGAACGCTTAACCGACTGAGCCACCCAGGCACCCCTTTAATTTTTTTAAAGTAAGCTCTGCCCCCACTGTGGGGCTTGAACTCATGACTCTGAGATCAAGAGTCACTTGCTCTACCAACTGAGCCGGCCAGTTGCCTTTCAGGTGGAGTATTTTAAATTCCTCAAAAAAGCAGGATTATGCAGTGAGCCTATAGTTAAAAATACTGTACTGTATACTTAAAATTCGCTAAGAGGGTAGATTCTAACATACTTGCTCTTACAGCAAAAGGAAAAAATATTGGGGCGCCTGGGTGGCGCAGTCGGTTAAGCGTCCGACTTCAGCCAGGTCACGATCTCGCGGTCCGGGAGTTCGAGCCCCGCGTCGGGCTCTGGGTTGATGGCTCAGAGCCTAGAGCCTGTTTCCGATTCTGTGTCTCCCTCTCTCTCTGCCCCTCCCCCGTTCATGCTCTGTCTCTCTCTGTCCCAAAAATAAATAAACGTTGAAAAAAAAATAAAAAAAAAACAAAAGGAAAAAATATTGTAAATAAATATATACAGACATAAGACAGAAGGAAACTTTGGAGGTGATGGATGAGTTTAGGGCCTTGGTTGTGGTGATGGCCTCACAGGCGTGCCGTTTTCTCCAAACTCGTCAGGCTGTACAAATTAAATATGTACAGCTTTTTGTATGCCAGTCTTGCCTCTAAAAAGTGGCTTAAAACATGAAAATGGGTTCTCATGAGAAAAAACAGTCCTTCATCTTTACACGACAGCCAATAGTGAAGATTTAGTGCAGTCATCACTGGTCTTGAAAGATTTCTGAAGTACAATTATAAATTATTGTCTTGGATTCCAGTGTAAAGGGCATATAACGGTTTAAACAGCAAATTCTTCTTTGTTATCGTGTTACAGCTACTAGCTACGAAAGAGAAGGTGGTGTAAGGATCTCATTCCCGATTGTGCCTGCTTGATGTCGACCCTTCGCCCTCATGGCTGCAAAATAGCCACCAGAGCCCCAAACATGTAGACACGAATGTGGCTGAGAACATAGAACTACTTTCTACTATGCATTGTTTTTTTGGTTTTGTTTGTTTGTTTGTTTGTTTGTTTTTGTTGAAGTAGAAAACCTTTCCTGGAAGGTTCCCAGCCGATTCCTACTCAGTCCCCTGGACTAGGATTATGGCACACGTCCATGTCCTTTGCAAGAGGGGTATCTGATATTGTCAGCCTTACTCGTCAGAGGAAAACTCTAGATAAGGAACTGTTGGGTGTATGACGAGTGATGACTGCTACACTCTCTCTGTAAAAATTGGAGGAGGGGGTGAGTGAAAGAACATAGTGGAACTGGTGAGCACGGGTATGGTATCTCCCAGAATTTGTTAGAATCCTGGCTCTGTACCATATCCTAGTTCTGTGAGCTTAGGCTAGCCATTCTGATCCTTAGTTTGCTCATACATAAAAAGAATAAATAATGCATAAGTCACAAAATTTTTAGTAACAAAGGATATACAGGCCTTGGGTGGTGCCTGATCCATAGAACACACTCGATAAATGAGGCTCATTATTATAGTAAAGCAGTTCTATTAGCGCATGACTATTACTAACAGGGTAGGGTTTCTGTCCAATTATACATTTCAATGCTTTCTTCTTCCTTATAGGTTCGCCTTCACATTCTTTTATTTCCTCATTTCTAGGGCAAATGTTTTTATAGACTGTTATGCATTAACTTGTTTAATGATATAGAAAAATGTCTATAAACTAAGATCAGTTGATAAGTACAAAGATCAAGAATGGCAAAGCATGGCAAAATATTTGTGCTAGAAATTAAAAGCCTCATTTTACTAAGAGGGGACCTAATACATAGTAGGCATTTAATAACCTCAAGTGAATGAGTCAAGTCCAGTAGGCGAAGTAAGTTTTCTATGGCTGCTAGCAGCTAGATATTGCAGTTCAAGGAGAATGATGGCCTTGAACAAAACACTGATTTAACATGGGTAATGTTATTAATTGGCTTCTGGTGTACACATGGTGGCATGAATTCAAAATTCTTCCCTTTTGCTCCTGGAAATCGCCTTAGAGCTTCAATCCACACTGCTTTATTTTTTTAATTTTTTAAATGAAACTGGGAGAAACTAAAATTTCCAGATTTTAAAGTAGAGGTAAGTGTTACTGAGAGTAGCTGAGGTTGAACAGGGAGATCAAGGAGTGTAAAGAAAGAAGTGGAGAGAAGATATCACACAAAATAACCTAGGGGCAAGGAAACTCAGTACCTTCAGGTCAGAAGGGCCAGAGAGTTTTACTTCTTAAAGACAAAAGTCACCGACTGAAAGGCTATAGCTGTTGACAGGAGATCCCTGAACCCTTTTGGTTTTGAGGAGCAGAAGAGGCAGAGAAAAATGGCACATTCACACAGGCAGCCATGTTTTCAGGAAGCAATCTGTCTCTAAGGCAGTGGAAGAAAGACAGACTTTATACTGATTAATATGACTTTCTCCGTTGTGTGGGGGAAACAAAGGCAATATAGCTTATGCTGGTGTGATGGGTGGGTATATACAAAATATGGTGTATTAATACATGGAATATTATGTGGTCATAGAAAGGAATGAAGTACTGATCCATGCTACACTATGGGTGAACCATGATAATGCTTTAAGGGAAAGAAGTCAGACACAAAAGACCACATACTGTATGATTCCATTTATGTGAAATGTCCAGAGTAGGCAAATCCAGAGATAGAAGGTAGCTTAGTGGTTGTCTGTGGCTGGGCAATGGGGAGAGAGGAATGGGGAGTGGCCAGTAATACATGTGCAGTTTCTTTTGTGTTCTAAAATCTATGTGTGGTGATGGTAACACAACTCTGTGAGTAGACCCCAAACCACCGAACTATACACTTAAACGGGTGAATTTCATGTTATATGAAATTTATCTCCATAAAGGTGTGAAAGAGGGAGGCTTTTATGTAGTGGGTACCACTGCTTCTATAGCTTTTCCTCACCCGTCTCTCCCCAGTCATTTTGCGCTGGACCAAGGGTAAAGGCACTTGGTGGACTCTCTGTCGATAGCTTAGAGCAGGATGGGGGAAGCCTGGGAAGGTGTCAGATGGTTTACATCGCTATGTCCAAAAGCAGTGTCACTTCTGTATCTGCCTTTGTAAATACCTTTCTAGGCTCGCGCCTCTTTGATTTCAAATCTTAGCCAAACCTGTCTCAGTGTGGTGTTGGTGATTCTAATCTGCACCCATAGTGTAGGTACATGTTGTAGAGCAGTCTGAGGACTCATGTGCATCTCCATCCCCCCCACACCCCCATGGCCCATTACTTCACCCCCAGGAGCGCCATGTTGCTTAGTACCAAACCCCAACCAGAGTTGGGCGATGTAAGTTGGAAGCCCTCCTTTACACTCGGACCACAGAGCTTGTATCTGGACTTCTTTTCAGAGTTTATGGGTCTCAGTGAAACCGTTTTGAACATGAAATGACCAGAGATGTTTTTTGTGTTTTTTTTTTTTGTTTTTTTTCCTGGGTAACCTTCAGTGTTCTATAAAATTCTACTCGGAGGTATAACCTCTCTGGGATCGCTTCTTTGATAACGGACTTTCCCTGAAACTGGTCCTCCTGGACACCTTCAAATCAATGGTTCTCCATGTCCCACAGTCCATGGGCTTACAATATGGGTCAAGACTCATAATTTTTTGAAATTAGTATAGACTACGTCACATATCTTTTGAGCTTATCATATTACTGCCTAGTCAGCGCGTCCCCTCTATTGCTTTCTCACTTTTGTTCCTTCACCCTGTCTAATAGGATCAAAACATATACCTTAAGGTACAGGTGGGTCTTCTGCACATACATGTGCACGAACCGCTGAAAGTACAGATGCTGGGGTCGCAAGACTCCAGCCGTGCTCAGGACGTTCACAGCTGCAAAATGATAAGCTAGAGTAAAAGCATCATTGAGCCTCTCTTCAGAGGCCCCAGACACCACTCCTCATAAATGAGGTTCTGATGTATTAAAAAACAAGTCAAAGCAAAGTTATTGAAAAAAATCTGTTTTTACCAGAAAAAGACAAATGGCTTTGGAAGAGATACGATTTGGGCAATTAGAGGATGTAATATTAAAGTCATGAAGACAAGGAAGACCTAAATCCAGGGCCTCATGTCCAAATCACACTATTAGCTAGGCCCTAACCTTTTTATTTCCTTTCCTGGGGCATCAGATACCAGCATGATCCAGACATGGCTGTAAGGCATGCATCTGGTCCCTGCCCAAGCTGTATCACCAAGTGTTCCAGGAAAGGGAAGGAGGTCTGCAAGGACTGATATATGAACAATTAGCTCCTGGATGAGTTTTATTTTGTCTTCTTATTGTTGTTAATGTTCATCTATTTATTTTTGCAAGAGAGAGAAAGCAAGTGAAGGAGAGGCAGAGAGAGAGGGAGAGAGACAATCCCAAGCAGGCTCCATACTATCAGCAGAGAGCCCCACACGGGGCTTGATCTCATGAACCCTGAGATCATGACCTGAGCCAAAATCAAGATTTAGCGTCCCAATTTATCTTTTCAAAAGTCCCCAGTACAATCTGGTTTTTAAAATCTAAGAGGCGCTTGGGTGGCTCAGTCAGTTAAGTGCCTGACTCTTGGTTTTAGCTCAGGTAATGATCTCACAGGTTCTTGAATTTGAGCCCTGTGCTGGGCTCCGCAATGACAAAGCAGGGCCTGCTTGGGATTCTCTCTCTCTCCTCTCCCCCATCCATGCTCTGTCTCTTTCAAAATAAATAAATAAACTAGTGTATACATATATGTATACATATATATGTATATACACGTATATACATATATATATATATGTACACACACACACATACACACACATACACATACATATATATAAAATCTGGTGTTGAGGGCTCAGTCGGTTAAGCATCTAACTCTTTATTTTGGCTCAAGTCATGATCTCACAGTTTGTGGGATTCAGCCCCATGTCGGGCTCTGTGTAGACAGCATGGAGCCTGCTTGGGATTCTCTCTCTCTTTCTCTTTCTGCCCCTCGCCTGCTCCCATTCTCTCTAAATAAGTAAATAAATAAAGTTATAAAAAATCTGGTATTAGTTCTATCTCAGATGCTCTGTGAGCCAGACATAGATGATATCTTTGTCCTTGAGGGCTGGTTTTAATCAAATTTTACCCTGATGGCCACCTAATAACTTAAAATTTCCTGATGCTCCAGGATTAAGAGCAGGATTCATTGCTAAGGCTTCTAGAAGGCATCTTAGCCAAACAGCTTATTAATGAAGCCCAGATTCTTTCTCTAAACCCTTCACTCCCTTACCCCCTCCCCCAAGGAGAGGCTGGCTTATTACTGCAGAGTTCTGTCCATTAGTCGAGTCAACCTTAATCTCTCAGTGCCAAATACTGCCACGCTTGGAGTCTCTTCCTTGCCTTTTCTTCTGTAGTGTGTCCCTGCCGGGCCCTTGGTGATGAACAGGCTGAGCGTGGGACAGACAGAAGCAGTGGGTAGGCCGGCATCCCCTGGTGAGAAGTCATGTACTTCCTGTGTATACCTCAGACACCCAACATTTTCCTTGTTAACAAAGTGGCCCCAACTCCTCTTCTCCGTTGATTTTGTTTCCACACATTTTGTAACTATCAGGGGTATTTGTGAGATGTAAGAAGAGATTAAGACGTTGAAGAGGAAGAACCTGAGGGGAGATGATTCCCTGCAGGACAACTTTGATCCAGGCATTAGGTGGTCACTTGTTGGGACCGCTGCTACGGCGTTTGAATAAATTTTAAAATACTGTGTTTTTTGTTAATAAAGGCAAAAAAGCAAACAAATTCAAAGCCTTCAGATTGCATCATAAAAGATACCTAAAACAAAATGGTTCGTAGCAGTTCAAAATAACATGGTAACCAAAAGCATACCAAAATGAACACTAACAAAGTGAAAACCTATCTACGAATCTTAATGTCGGCCAGGTTGAAATATGGCCAAGATATTAAATTATGAAGGACAGTTGATAATACTACAGGACTTACTTCCTGCTAAATATACTATGAATTCTTTTGAATCAAATACTATAGCAGCAACAATCATAAAAGAAATGAGATACAAGCAGAAATGTACAGACACACTCCAGAGATAGACAATCGTGATGCACCCACTCATACTACGATAGATACAGTGGTCAACAAATAAGTAGAGGCATGGAAATGCTGAAGAGGCTAGAAGTTATTCTTCAGGTACTAGCCAAATATTTCTATAAAAAGAAACTTATCAACTACACTGTTATCCTGAGGTGTATTTCATACAAGAAAGATGAGATACATACCTGACTTTGTTGTTGTTCTCTTATTTACCAGTTTTCAAAACATTGGGTTGTTCCCTCAGCATCTTCTAAAGGTGACTGACTCCCTGGGGTTTTCTTTGTCATTAAGAATTTTTGGTTTTAGGGGCACCTGGGTGCCTCAGCCCATTAAGTGCCTGATTTCAACTAAGGTTATGATCTCTCAGTCGGTGAGTTTGAGCCCCGTATTGGGCTCTGTACTGACAGCTCAGAGCCTGGATCCTGCTTTGGATTCTGTGTCTCCCTCTCTCTCTGTCCCTCCCCTGCTTGCACTCTGTCTCTCTTCTCTCAAAAATAAATACACATTAAAAAAAAAAGAATTTATGGTTTTAATTATACTTGATGTGTTTCAATCCATTCTAGGTATTATTCATAGTAATGTTCAAATTGCCTCATCTTTGTTCATTGGGAGCATTTTCAGGCTGATTCCTGAGTCCTTCTGATAGGACAACAATAATTTTTAATAGCTCCTTCAATTTCTGATATGATAGGATGACTCAGGCTCATTTTATTCACTTCATGCCCTAGGCTGGGAGTCAGTCATTTCCTCAAGGAGAACTGGTTCCTTTGGAAATAGTTTGTATGTACGTATGTATGTATTTTTATTTTGAGACAGACAGAGACAGCACAAGTGGGGGAGGGGCAGAAAGAGAGGAGAGAGAGAATCCCAGGCTGACTCCCTACTACCAGGGCAGAGGCCAATGCGGGGCTCAAACCCACGAAGCCAATGAGATCATGATTTGAACTGAAAACAAGAGTTGAACGCTTAGCCAGCTGAACCACCCAGGTGCCCCATTTTGGAAATCATTCTTAGAGGTAATAATCTGGGTTCTAGGAGTGCTCAATGTTTCTAAGCCTTTACAGTGGTCAAAATTATATGTAAATATAATAAATTGTGAGTTCATAATGGAACTTCTCACTCAAATTTATAAGTAGAGGGGTTTTACTTAACCTTTCCAATCTCATGTTTTTATCTGCTCTCTCTCACACTTGAAATCCTATTTTCCAACAGCAACATAGTTACCCATTTAGTAGAAACATAATGGTCTTTTAAAAAAAAACAATGCCAACACTGCCAATAAAGATATGATTACTGAAAACAGTTTATACATTATCCTTCTTTTAAATTTTTTTGTTCTTAGAGCATCTCCACTAGTGGTGGATATACTGTATGGTCAAATCAAGGCGTTTGGTTTTTGTTTTTGTTTTGAGAGAGAGAGGGCACAAGTGAGTGAGCGGCAGAGAAAGAGAGAGAGAGAGAATCCCACGAGGGTCAGAGAGAGAGACAGAAAGAGAGAGAGAAGTGGGGTTCACTCGACGTGGGGATCACATTTTACCCCATGCGGGGCTCGTGCTCACCTGAAGCAAGGCTCAAGCTCACTCAATGCGGGGCTCAAACTCACAAACCATGAGGTCATGACCTGAGCCAAAGTCAGATGCCTAACTGACTGAGCCAACCAGGCACCCTCCAGTTAAGGTGTTTTAAAGCCATATGAAATAATTCCACTGTGTGTAGTTATGCAACCAACTTGACATACTATTGTGTTCCTTTGTTTCATTTTGTTTTGAGTTTTTAGGGATGGCTTAAAGTTTTTTTTTATTTTGTTTCATAATTACATAACATAATTACATGGTTTCAAAGTTAAATCTACAAAACATAGTATATATGTACTTAAAATACTTCTGTGTATAATGATTTCTTGTGTAGTTTCTAGAAGCTTAGCCTTGATCATGGTTCTCCAAAACTCTCAGTGGTTCCATAAGCCACTGAATGTTTTTAAAAAAACAAAAAACAACAAAAAAAAAACACCTCTTTTTCGGGGCACCTGGGTGGCTCAGTCGGTTGAGCGTCTGACTTTGGCTCAGGTCATGATCTCACTGTTTGTGGGTTCGAGCCCTGCGTCAGGCTCCGTGCTGACAGCTCAGAGCCTGGAGCCTGTTTCGGATTCTGTGTCTCCCTCTCTCTCTGCCCTCCCTCCCTCGCTCGCGCTCTGTCTCTCTCTGTCTCAAAAATAAATAAACATTAAAAATAAATTAAAAATAAAAACCTCTTTTTCTGCTTAGTCGACTAGAATTGACTTCTGTTGCTTGCAACCAAAAACCTCGCCTGACATTGGGGAATGGCGGTTGGGAGAGCAACCAGCTCCATTTGCGATTGATTCGTACTTCCCTGAGACTAACTCTGCTCGAACAAAATCTCCGTAGGTGTCGGTACGGAGAGTTATTCAAGGGCCTATTACACCTTTACCACCCTCCTACCTTGTCCTGGATTCATGTAACTAGGGGATCCCACTCAAGTGATTTGCCACAAAACAGAAAGAAATGTTTCAGGATAACTTTGAACTCCACCTCTGGAGTCCAGACACGGGAGACGCTGGACTAAGTTTGAGGTATTCACCTCACTTGTCTCCTCATATAATTCCTGCCTCACTCTATCAGGTACCGTTTTACACACATTTTAAGAGGTTCATCATATTCCCCAAGGCTTCCTCATGGCTCTGCTCCAAAGGAAGGCTGAGAAGCTTGTATTCGTCAAGAGTCTTCTCTTACTGTGTAGTTGTGCCCTTCCTCCTGGCAGGTGACAGTGACCTCCGATCTAAACAGAATACCACTTGCTTGCTTCAAGTCCAGTGTTAAGTCTGAACTGAGACGTTACCACAGAGAAGCTGTGAGAGAAGCACCTTCTCTCATCTATACTTAGGAACACATGGTACACTGAAAAAAGAGGGGAAGGTTGGAACACTATGCATTGGATCTGATGGAGAAATATACAGATGTTATTATCAAAATGGCATTACTTTCTCTCTCCATGCTAAGAGTCCTGCACATCTCTAGGCATTTCTGATCACAGTGTATATTTTCTACTTGTTCTTTGCTAACAGAAACACTTTTTAACTACTCTTCAAGTTACTCTAGCAGCTTCCACACAACCTTAGTTTTTATAGAAAATGCCTATGCCTGGGCGCCTGGGTGGCTCAGTGGGTCGGGCGTTGGACTTCAGCTCAGGTCATGATCTCACAGCTGGTGGGTTCAAGCCCCGTGTCGGGCTCTGTGCTGACAGCTCAGAGCCTGGAGCCTGTTTCGGATTCTGTATCTCCCTCTCTCTCTCTCTCTCTGCCCCTTCCCCATTGGCACTCTCTTTGTCTCTTAAAAATAAATAAATATTACAAAAAGAAATTTAAAAAAAGACAAAGAAAACGCCTATGCCTTAGGCTGTAATTCCCAATGTTCTGTGGATTATTTTCCTGGAGGCATTAGTAGGCATGCACCCAAACCATTCCAAAATCACATGGATTTGGGAACTTCTCGGAAGACTTTGTTCACCCTGTATGGGAATTTACACATCCCTGGAGCACGTCAGAGCATTTCAGTCACAATGCTGCCTTCCAAGCACGTATGCTAACATTCTTCATATCAGCGCCCCCCTAGAAACTGGTGTGGATGTAAAAATAGCGAATGTTTACTGAGGACTCACAAGGCGCCAAGCACAGTTCTGTAGCTTCATTCTACACCATCATCTTGGTTATTCACAACAATCCTATAAAATTGGTACTATTTTACAGATGAAAAAACTGGGGCACAGAGATATTAAATAATTTACTTAGTACTACATAACTGAGTGTACATTATATCGTAAATGAGGGAGCCGAGAATCCATCGTAGACATAATGACTTTTGAGGCCATTCTTAACTGCTACACTTGCCGCCTTCCAAAGGAAAATGCTACCAGAGAGCATCTCAATCATTTCTATGTTTTTATGACACATCTTATGAGGTCAGTGAGGCTTCAAATTGTCTGTTGTATAGAAGGTTTATCCTTTGTCAAAGGCATGAAATATTTCCCTCTGAATCAAATCATCCAATAAAACTAAATTTGCAACCAAATTAAAATATACTTCCAATGTATTAGGAGCAAATTTAACAGCCTCATTTATACAGGAAAGAACCACTATTCGAAATCTATCTCCTATTTTGCATTTGTAAACTGATTAAAATTTTGTTAGTCATTTATCTAATGAGAATTTCATGGTTACCTACTCTTTTTATCTAAGGTCATAAACAAAGAATCCAAAATCAAGTTGCAGACAATATATATTCATGAGACTGTTAGAGAATAAAACAACATTACAAGTAGCAGCAGATGAATTTTTAAAATTCTTATTACACCGTGAGTGGTGTAGTTTGTGAGTACGTGTGTGTGTGTGTGTGTGTGTGCGCGCGCGCGCGTGTATTTGTATGTATGTACCATGGACAGGAGACAACTTGCTCCCCAATTATTGGACCTTGGAGGAAATTACTAAGATTCATTGAGCCTCATGGTCTTTAAAAGAATTAGTGGGCTTATTTAAAGTCAAGAACATAGTCCGTATTTTCCAAGGTTGAAAGAGCCCAGAATTTGGTAAGAACTCAGTTCAAATCTTGGTTCTATACTTACCAGTTTCATGACTTTGTACTAATCATTAAAACCTGCTGAGCCTAAGTTTCTTAACCTGAAAAAAAAAAAATGAGGATACTACCTATCTTGTAAATAGTTCAGATTAAGTGAGGTAATGTATGTAAAGTACACAGCATCTCACATGATGTCAGTTCCAATGTTCTGTTCCCCTCTGTCTTGTATTCTCTTGTCATCTCTTAGAAAGGAGTGGTGGACGTGGGGGTACAGGTTGGAGGCAGAGGGGCCTCCTACTTGGGAGAAACCTTTGCCTCTGAAGAAACCCAGCCAAGCTTGGTGGGCTCAGAGAAGAGGAAGCAGAAAGCAGAGACCTCAGGTTCTAAAGTTTAAGGAAGAGAGGAAAAGAGGGCTTTAAAATGTCTCTCCACATATCCAACCCAACTCACCAGGACAGCAAAGTAGTTCGGGATTCAAGTGGAGACATAATGTGTCCCTTCCCATGGGGGGAGCTGTGAAGCAAAACGAGGTTCCTGAAATTGCAGGAAGGAATAACTGGGGGGGAGGCGATTGTTCTTTACCTCTGTGATGAGACGGAACCACAAATGCCTCAGTGCCACGGTACTGAGATACCCCAGTCCCTGAAGGAGCCCCGCTGGTGCCATACTGACAGCCTGCTGTGTTTTGCCCCTGACCTATCACCCCAAAGTGCCTGACACTAGCTCAGGGGAGGCTTGCTTAGCCACCAGAGGTAAGCGTGTCACCCAAGATGAAGGGAAACTATCTCCACCGCATTTTCCCATATTTTACTCCTCACAGTGTGTAGTCCGTGTCCTTATGCCTCAGCTTCCTGATTTGGACAGATGGAGTGAGTGCTCTTTGTGGAGGGTGGGGCGCCCGGCGGAGGGGGCGCAGCTCCAGGCATTATTCTGCAAGCCCTTCCCGGAAACTCAGCCTGGAGACTGTGCTTCCCAGATCTTTACTGACCCAGCTCCTTCTTGTTATTCCTGGATAGACAAGAGTCCTCATTTGCTTGTCATTCTCTCTCAGAATGCCTGTTTCATTTATTTTATAACACTTTTTACTATTCAAAATATCTTCTATTATTTGTTTGCTTATTTATGAGTATCCTTTCCCCCACCTGAAAGCAAGCTCTAGCAAAACAGGGACTTTGCCTACTGCAGGCCAAATCTGGCCTGGTTGTTTTGTTTTTTGTTTTTTGGTTGTTTGTTTGTTTGTTTGTTTTGGTAAATAAAGCTTTATTGAAGTACATCCATACACATTTATTGACACATCATCTGTTGGAGTTTTGTGCCCCAACAGCAGCATTGAGTGGTTGAGACAGATAACCGTCTGGCCCAGAAAGCCTAAAATTTTCATTTTCTGGCTCTTTATAGAAAAAGTTTGCTGTCTTGTAGTTTGGTTCATTGTTCTTGCAATAGAACAGTGCTTGGTAGAGAACTGGCGCTGATTAATATTTGATGAATAAATAAATAAGCACTAGACAGAGAAGTGAGGGCACCTGCTTCAGGGAAAAACTTTCCCCTTGGTAGGCTTCAGATGCTGTTGCATCGAAAGGTCACAGTAATGTAAGCAGCTGAAGAATCAGAGCAGATACTGTTTACATTTCTTTTTAAAGCTATTTTCCACTGTTTTCTATAGTTGTTGGTGGTGGTTTGGTAGGAATCAAGACTAAAGTTCCGATTATATTTTCAGAGCTACATTAAAAATCACTGGATTCGATCCAGGAATATATCAGGCTCATTAAGCAGAATTATTTTCCTCTAGCTAAAGTTATTTTAAAAGATAATGTATATCCATTATTGAAAATGTAGAAGAGGAAAAAATTACCTCGATCCCATTTCTCAAAGGACAGATGCGGACGGCATCAATGCTTTCCTTTGCAGTCTTTATCCCAAATGTGAGAAGTTTTTCAAAGTTGTATTTATATTGATATGAACATTTTTCTGCTTTGATTTTCAATTTATTTTTTTTTAATTTTTTTTTAACGTTTATTCATTTTTTGAGACAGAGAGAGACAGAGCATGAATGGGGGCAGGTCAGAGAGAGAGGGAGACACAGAATCTGAAACAGGCTCCAGGCTCTGAGCTGCCAGCACAGAGCCCGACACGGGGCTCGAACTCACGGACCTTGAGATCATGCCCTGAGCCGAAGTCGGACGCCCAACTGACTGAGCCACCCAGGCGCCCCTGATTTTCAATTTAAAATTAAAAATATTTTTGTGCGGCATTACTGAGGGTTCATTGGTTGTGAGCCTCAGGACCAAAGAAACAGGGCTTAAGTAAAAAATGAAATGCATTAGAAAGAACGGGGGTAGCAAATAGAATCAAAGGGAAATTTGTGTCGCAGGACAGGGTCTTCAAGCTGCAGCTGACTCTAGTCTTGTGTCACTCTGATCAATGTTCCAATTCTAGACCAATAGAATCTGACTGGCCCAGCAGGCGTTCTAAGGCCCCTTCCCACTCTCCCAGACCTGCCAGGGCACCTGGCTGTCTTTATTGACAGTTCACCAAGGGTGAATACAATAGGAAAAAGGAAGTGTGCCCCCAAGACGCCGAGGTGATGCTACCAAAAGAAGAGAAAGGGATGCAGACAGACAGATGTCCACTGTACGATGTTGTTATACATCTTCATGAATAAGTTTCTTTGTTTTTTATGGGATGCTTTATTGGAAAGTTACTGTCTGTTATCGTGAATTCTTTGCAAATGGTTAGTTTTTTTTGTTTTGTTTTGTTTTTAAGTAATCTCTGCACCCATCATGGGGGGCTCGAACTCACAACCCTGAGATCAGGAGTAGCACGCTCTACAAACTAAGCCTGCCTGGTGCCCCACTCTTCACAAATAAGTTTAGACTACTTTTGAAATTGATGTGAGAATCAATGACTTAAAATGCTAGAAAGAATTTTCCTTTGCCTCTGAGCCCACAGATGTCTCTGATCACTCACCTCTCTGAGCGTTATAGCTTATGCCAGGTAGTCCCTCTCTGACCCTCTTTGGCCACGTGATTATTTTGTTAAGACACTTTGGGACACTGTTCATTAGGTGCGAGTTATAGTGCCTGTTATACCAGCTAGCGTCATCAGCATCCAAGTCCCAGGGCTCTGGAAGAGTCCCTGCGTCCTATAGTATGAGTGGAAGAACACACTGTTTGGGGGAAGAGGAAACTTCAGGAGCCCAGATCAGCAAGAGAAGACAATGCAGAGAGAATCTCTTTCTCCTCCCATTTCCTCATGGAGAGGCACGCTAAGGCCAGGCGCTGTGCTGGTAACACAGGCAGTGTGGGATTGCAGTGCAGGAGAATAACTCTGCCCTCGTACAGAGCAAATGTGAGAACGGCTTTTATAGAGAAGGCGTTTGCACGCTAATTGCATTCAGGGTGACAGCTGCCCAGCACCAGAGGAAGCCAGTCGTGCTCTGGGGAGCAAACTAGGGTACAACCCCTCCTATTAAGCAAATGGGCCCCTGGTCCCAGCTAGCTCGTCATACAGCCAATCTGACAGTCAGTATGTAAGGTGTCATGTTGTACTTTTTTCAGGTCCAGGGCCCAAATGTTTGCTTTGTGCAAAGAAGAGAGGAGAAGTTCAGAGCAAAATTTCCCCTTCAAAACTTAAACCAACCTTTGCATATACATGTGTGGTTTTTCCCTTAGACAGTGGGATGTGCTGGCTGGTAGCATGTTTTTCTGCCACTAACCGTGAGACCTCAGACAAGTCAGGCTCTCTTTCCTTCTGTCTGTCTGTCTCTGCCACGGTAATCTCACCTATAGTAGAAGTTAGTTGGACTTGATAAATCTTAGGCCCCTTTTGATCTTAACTCCTTTAAATCTGTAGCTCTGTGATGGACAAACCCTGAAATACCTCCACTGGCTAAGTTTTCTTTTCCTTCCTTTTTTGTTAATCTTTATTTATTTATTTTGAGAGAGAGTGTGTGCACACACAAGCAGGAGAGGGGCAGAGAGAGAGGGAGAGAGAGACTATCATGCAGGCTCCATCAGGAGCCCGATATGGGGCTGGAACTCACTACCAAGAGATCCCAACCTGAGCCAGTATCAAGAGTCAGTCGCTTAACTGACTCAGCCACCCAGGCGCCCCTAAGTTTTCTTTAATTATGTAATATTTAAAATTTTCTTTCTAGAGTTTTACATTAAATCAGTCTAGTCTTAGAATAGCTTATAACAGGGGCGCCTGGGTAGCTCAGTTGGTTGAGTGACCGACTTCGGCTCAGGTCATGATCTCACAGTCCATGAGTTCGAGCCCCGCGTCGGGCTCTGTGCTGACAGTTCGGAGCCTGGAGCCTGCTTCAGATTCTGTGTCTCCCTCTCTCTCTGTCCCTCCCCAACTCATGCTCTGTCTCTCTCTGTCTCAGAAATAAACATTTAAAAAAAAATTTTTTTTTAAAAGAATAGCTTATAACGTACCTCAGTGCAACTACTGACAGATACTTGCTGTAGCTGGTTTACGGCTTTTGCTCATCTCTCAGTCATGGTGACAAAACAAACCCTGCAACACTCCACACCACCGAGCAATAAGGTGAAAAGGGCGAGACAGTGGGAATCAGAACATAGAAGGCTGCAAGGGAGCTGTGCAGCTTCAGGACAGTCTCGGACATCGTCTGCTAGGGGTTTCCCAGCCACTCTCCTCTGCCTCCTACTACCTGAGAAACCGAGGGGAGAACGTTCCTCACATTGACCTCCAGCTCACATCTCTTCCTGGCCCAGACACCACGGGTCAGTCATGAGCTCCCTGCGTCCACAGGGGCATGAGGATGGCACCTGCTCAGGTTCCCCTCCAGCCCATGTCCTTCCCTAGAGTCCTCTTACAGCCTTGTAGTCCTTAGAGCGAGTTTGTGTGTGTGTCCTTTTTCCTATCTTTTGCTCTTTCTTCACAAATGCCAAAGAGTAATTTCCTCTGTTGTTGTTTTTTTTTTAATTTTTTTAAATGTTCATTTATTTTTGAGAGAGAGACACACAGAGTGTCAGTGGATGAGGGTCAGAGAGAGAGAGGGAGACACAGAATCTGAAACAGGCTCCAGGCTCTGAACTGTCAGCCCAGAGCCCGACGCGGGGCTCGAACTCACAGACAGTGAGATCATGACCTGAGCTGAAGTCGGCCGCTTAACTGACTGAGCCACCCAGGCGCCCCTGTTGGGTTTTGTAAAAAAGACTTTAACATGGTCTCTGGCTTTTGTGCCTCTTTACTCACATTAATTATTTTAGTTAAAGAACTGATTTGATGGAACCAAAAGTAGTTATTTTTTATTTCCAAGCATCATTACACACTATCTTTTATAAGGAGATAAGAAGAAATACTGATATAATAAACTACCTGCCATCTTCCAAAAATATTTCCATTTTTAATATCAATTATTTGCCTAAACTGTCAACTTTGATCACATTAACATTGAGTCTCTAATTTGAAGACTGTTAGGCTTTTGTTTCTGTGCATATGGTTTTAACTGAATAAGATTAATTTGAAAAAATACTGAGATTATTGACAATTTGGTTGTGTATATATGTGTAAAATATAGTCATATATATGACTATAGTGGACTTTATGCTATAAAACAAAATAAAAAAGTGGTGATTTAGAATGTTTTGCATCTTTAATGCTAATTAATTCCCATTGTGACCTATATGGGAAAAATCAACTAAACTGGGATTTCTTTTTTTGTTTTTTAAAGCTTTGTAGACTTGCAATCGAAACTTATTACATAAACGTTTCTATGCACTTAACTGCATTCCATGTAATGAGCATTTTTACAAAAGTTAAATCCTCTAATCTTCACAACTAATAAACCTGAAATATCACCCAAATCAATGTTTTGGGGGTTGTGTTTTCTTTTATAGGTAGTGCCTTGTAGGGATCAGAATCAGATCTTGGTTCAAGACATGCATTAGTTGTTTGTGTTGGAAAAGTGTTTTACCTCTCTGAACTTTGCCTTTCTTATCTACACGATCAAGATGACAGCATTGATTTCAAAGGATTATGGTAAAGTGTAAACGCGTATGTATGTGAAGCGTCTGGCAATCAATAATCAATAATGCTGTTATTCTTGTTGCTTAGCTACTAGTCGTTTTTAAAGCAGTCCAAAAGTCTGACCCCCATCAAAACATATCTGTATCATTTCTATCCCGTGTATGGTCACTGGTAAAAGTAGGCAATTCAGAACCACTCAGAAATTTACATCGACCCCCATTCACCCAAGTACTAAATGCCAAGTGCTTGGTGACACAGTAGGGAGGCCAGAATAAGGAACAGCAAGGAAAGAATGATACACAGGGCTGGTGCAGTACAACAGGGCGGGAGGTGATCTAACAACATGCCACTAATACCTGTATCT
>NW_024412429.1:34982158-34982392 GCF_014898765.1 Herpailurus yagouaroundi
AACAGGGCGGGAGGTGATCTAACAACATGCCACTAATACCTGTATCTAAAAGTAATTTGGGGGGCGCCTGGGTGGCTCAGTCGGTTAGGCGGCCGACTTCGGCTCAGGTCATGATCTCGTGGTCCGTGAGTTCGAGCCCCGCGTCGGGCTCTGTGCTGACAGCTCAGAGTCTGAAGCCTGTTTCAGGTTCTGTGTCTCCCTCTCTCTGACCTTCCCCCGTTCATGCTCTGTCTG
>NW_024412429.1:34982792-35072160 GCF_014898765.1 Herpailurus yagouaroundi
CTGTTAAGTTTCTCAGGATCCACATAAGAGTGAAAACATATGGTATCTGTCTTTCTCTGTATGGCTTATTTCACTTAGCATAACACTCTCCAGTTCCATCCATGTTGCTACAAAGGGCCATATTTCATTCTTTCTCATTGGGGTAATTTTTAAAGGCAATCATTTTCTTGGTTTCTTCTTAGTTGTAATTTGTTTAGGGTGGGGAAAGAGACCTGAGATCTAACTTCTACTTTCTAGATTTCCGGCAGGTCCCCTATTTTCAGCTCTATGTCTGCCTTCCAAGAGAAACTCCAGTTTCTAACCTGCCTCTCTTCTGCCGTGTCCAGCAGCTGGCTTCTTGCTGTCCTCTCGTCCTAACACACAAACACTGCAGACACTTCGATTCTGATTCCTTTCCTACCCAAAGTCGGTTGCCATTCACTGCACGTCTCTATCCTTCAGAATGTGTGAGCAAGCATATCCTCTGTCCTCTACCATCTACTTTTCTGTTCTCTTTGATCTCCTGAGTTTAAGCCTGTTTCTTTACTTACTATTAGTTTTTGAGTGTTCCAAAGGCAGCAAAGGTTAACACAGATGTGTAATCTACCATATTTAATTCAAAGTTTGCAGCATAACGTTTACAGTTAAATGGTTAAAAATGGTTTGCTATTGCATTAAATTTATAAATAATTTGCTTACATAGACTTAGAGAAATGAAATCAATGCATTCATTTAAAAATCCATAGTAGGGGCACCTGGGTGGCTCAGTCGGTTGAGCGGCCGACTTCAGCTCAGGTCACGATCTCGCGGTCCGTGAGTTCGAGCCCCGCGTCGGGCTCTGGGCTGATGGCTCAGAGCCTGGAGCCTGCTTCCGATTCTGTGTCTCCCTCTCTCTCTGCCCCTCCCCTGTTCATGCTCTGTCTCTCTCTGTCTCAAAAATAAATAAACGTTAAAAAAAAATTAAAAAAAATCCATAGTATATGTAACTAATCGCTGATTTTGAGCATTTTGAAAGTATAATTAAAACCCCACAATTTGGGGCAGCTGGGTGGCTCAGTCAGTTAAGCGTCAGACTCTTGATTTCAGTGCAGGTCATGACTTCAGGGTGGTGAGATGGAGCCCTGCATCGGGCTCTGCATTGACAGTGCAGAGCCTGTTTCATGGTCTCGCTTCCTCCCTAAGCACCACCCTCAAAAAAAAATCGCATAATTTAAAAAATTTTTTAATATTATGTGCATTAGAGTTTGACCTCTGAGTTTGAAAGCCAGCAACTTTACTTATTGGCTATTAAGCTATTTACAAATCTACATCTCAACTGCAAAATGAACATAATAATAGTACTATAAAGCTGATAATTATATGAGATAATGCCTATAAATCATTACACTGTTCCTACAACCTAGACATTTCTCAATAAATGGTATCCTTATTACTGTTACCATTATTAATTACGAACTGAAAAAAAATAGGCTCTACTGCATAATTTGAACTTTAACCAAATTTACATTTACTTGTGTTATAGACTTTTTCAAATACCATGGAGTAATTACTTTTTTCTTTAATTTTTGAGGAAACTGACTTAGATTCATTTAGAATGTTCTCTGTTTGGGAGTCTAAAGGCATGTAGTTTTAGCTGTATCTTTTGTAAACCGCAGGACACAGTCCTGGTGAAAAATCTTCCTTTTAATTTTTTTGACTACCGATATTTTGTGTTCATTCTAACAGTGACCTTATACTTAACAGATCTCAGTTTTAGATCAACGAATAGTAATTTAAGAGAAAGATTATATCATTAAAGAAGCCACTATTAAATTCAAAACTCACCACAATGTGCAAGCCCAGTAGGAAATCAAATTACTGTTTTCAAACTCAATACAAACACCTGGAATTGGTTTGTAAAAAGCATTTGTAAAAATATCAGCCTTATATTAAGGTTGAATAATGAGAGTACTGAAAGTTAGAAAGCGTACATAGAAATTGCCTTTTGTGGCATCATATACATTGTTGCCAGGCATAAATATATACATACCTTGCCAACAGAAGCTCATTTAACTATTAAAGAAAAACATTGGTATTTCCATATTTATTATAATAAAGGCAAAGTAGAAATTCAATTTGTTATTTTAAGAACTATAATTTCTACATTTATTTTCTTTAATTTTTTTTAACATGTATTTATTATTGAGAGACAGAGACATAGCGTGAGCAGGGGAGGGGCAGAGAGAGTGGGAGACACTGAATCTGAAGCAGGCTCCAGGCTCTGAGCTGTCAGCACAGAGCCTGATGCGGGGCTCGAACTCACAAACCGTGAGATCATGACCTGAGCCGAAGTCAGACGCTCAATGGACTGAGTCACCCAGGCGTCCCTCCATTTCTTTTTAAAGCTTACTGAAATTTCAGGGGCACCTGGGTGGCTCAGTCGGTGGTTAAGCATCTGACTTTGGTTCAGGTCATGATCTCACGGCTGGTGAGTTCAGAGCCCCACGTCAGTCTCTGTGCTGACAGCCTGCAGCCTGCTTCGGATTCTGTGTCTCCCTCTCTCTCTCTCTGCCCTCCCTTGCTCACATTCTGTCTTTCTCTCTCAAAAATAAGTAAACATTAAAAAAATTGTTTTTAAACTTACTGAAATTTCAAACAGTTTAGAAAAATATACACAGACAAGAAAAACAAGCTTTCAGGCCCGTTAGAGTGAGTGAATCTGAGACGTGGATCACCCCTTCTCATCTAGGATAAGAGAACAAGGAGGAGGGTAGAATCCAAGCAGGGTTCTCCTGTGTGATCAGGAACAACCACCTTCTAGTTTAGGTCACATCCGTTATGCAGATTTGGTAGTAGTCAGAGACATGAAACTTTTGGGGTGATGGAAATATTTTCTTGATTATGGTGATGGTTTCATTCATATACATATACATATACATATACATATATCTATAGAGTATACCTCTCTCTAATGTGTGTATATGTATACATATAGTAACATACACTCATAGACGTATGTGTGTGTATGTGAAAATCCACCAAGTGGTGCTCTTTAAATATGTGTGGTTTATTAATTAAACTTTAAGAAACATCAATTGATTTAATAAATAATTTAGTAAATATCAATTAAGCTTTCATAAAGTTGCTTTTAAAAAACCTCTTTGATACTGGAAGGAAAGAGTCAAACAATCTAATAGAGGAATATGAGCTTCACATAACAATAAATACAAATGCATCTTGAACATATGAAGAAATGATTATACGTATACGAGAAATACAAATTAAGCCTCAGCTAACTACAACACGACAGTGACAAAATTCCCACAATTTGGCAACACACAATGGTAAGAAAGGGTGAGGGTGAGGAACCACTCTCCCACATTGCTAAGAGAAATTTAAAAAAATGACAAAACCCTATGAAGGGCAATTTGGTAATTTCTCCCAAAATTTCTAACAAAATGACATGCATTTAATTTTGATCCAGCAATCATTCTCTGGGGAATATATTCAACAGATTCCTTTGCTCACAATAAATGTATGCCATTTATACATTAATATTATACACATAATTAGTAATTATATAAAGTGCAACATTGTTATCCATTAGCAAGAGTTTGGGAACAGCCCATGTGAATGAATCACTATGACACCGACCAATGAAACAATGGTGCTACATGGCTGTGGAAAAGAATAAGGATGCTCTCTGCTGTGATAGGGAAGTATTTCCAAAACTTATTTTTAATGAAAATAGCAAGGTATTTGATGTACTGTTTCTACCAAAATAAGGATACATAAGATTATATATCTGCATACAAAAATAACGAAAGAGTAGAATAAAATAAACAAGGTCACTTGCCGAAAGGGGGAATTTCGTAGAGGGAGATAAGAATGGGAACAAAAGATTTCTCTGTATTTCTTTTAAAATTATTTCAATTTTTGGGGCGCCTGGGTGGCGCAGTCAGTTAAGCGTCCGACTTCAGCCAGGTCACGATCTTGCAGTCCGTGAGTTCGAGCCCCGCGTCGGGCTCTGGGCTGATGGCTCAGAGCCTGGAGCCTGTTTCCGATTCTGTGTCTCCCTCTCTCTCTGCCCCTCGCCCGTTCATGCTCTGTCTCTCTCTGTCCCAAAAATAAATAAACGTTGAAAAAAAATTTTTTAAATTATTTCAATTTTTAAGTGGATGCATTTCTAATTCAAAAATATTAGAGTATGTTTCTTATTTATCTAAAACCAAAAAACACCCTGGCCAGCCTTTTTATGTCATATGTTTGTCACATGGATTTGTCAGTAAGCAGGGCACATTGTCTGATCAGCAATGGTCCAAAATCTGCATCATTGCAATCTCTAATGGAAGATTTCTTTCCCAAAGAAACTCTAAGAATTTAGGTATTTTGAGGAACATATCTGCATTTCTATCTAAATGTAATTAAACATCAAAACTTATTTCCAAAAAACCTATCAAATTATCCTAAAATGACCCTATGAATGAATGGGGTGTATTCATGTTACAGAAGATATCCATGAAGATATACACGATATACATAGAGGATATGTATATAAAGATATACATATCTTTTCATGCTATAAAAAGATTACCCACAAACCCCATTAAAAAAAAGTTCATGTTTTTATTTTTAAGAGGAGGGGGAGGGGCAGAGAGAGAGAGAGAAACAGAATCCGAAGCAGGCTCCAGGCTCCAAGCTGTCAGCACAGAGCCCAATGTGGGTCTCGAACCCACAAACGGTGAGCCAAATTTGGATGGTTGACCAACTGAACCACCGAGGTGCCCCAAACCCCGCTTTTTAAAGGTAAGTAATTTGGTCTTAACTGCAGAAGCAATTAGCTTATACCAGGGAGTAATGTTCCATAAAATTAATTTTTTAAATAAAGTTGAAATAAAAAAAACATTAAAAAATCAAATTAAATTTTGAAAAGTTTAAAATAAAATAAAGGATTTTTTACACCTCAAGCACTAGATTAATCTTGTATTCAGCAAGTCAGCTTCCTAGTGATAGCAATCAAGTGATTCTACTTCAGTGTTTTGATTAAAAAAGAAAACCCAGCAACCCCCAAAGGCCAAGGTCACCTTTCAGCCAGTCTCGCCTTTTAAAGTGATTCCTTCCTACGAAATGGCTGTTGAATAGAAACTCAAGCAGATGCTTGACATTTATCCTTCCACTCAACTCGGAATCCTTGATGGCCTCATTTACTTTTCTTTCATATCGCTGGATTACTGGGAGGACGGGGTGAAGCTTTCATTAGTCTGAAAATTAAATCAAGTCATTTCCATTTTGAGCTCGAAATTTAAAGCGTCAATGATCGTTAACAATCAAGTCAGAGAGTTAAGGTTGTCTAATAATCAGGGACTTTATACAAGATGACAAATCCATTTAGGGACAATTTCCCTTTCTAGCAGCTCTCACAGTGCAAATCAAAACTCCTAAGCAGCCTGTTTCATCTCCACAGTAGGCCAAAATTAACTGAGAATAATTTTTTTTTGTACAGGAAACGTTTTATATATTTTTTTAATGTTTATATATTTATTTTGAGAAAAAGAGAGAGAGAGAGAGAGAGAGCACAAGCAGGAGAGGGGCAGAAAGAGGGAAGGAGAGAGAGAATCCCAAGAAGGCTCCACACTGTTGGCACAGAGCCTGGCGAGGGGCTGGAACTCACAAACCGTGAGATCATGACCTGAGCCAAAATTAAGAGTCAGATGCTTAACCGACAGAACCACCCAGGTGCCTCAAATTGATAACAATTTTTGTGCTGACATGGCTCCTAGCCCCCAAAAGGGACGAGTGGCCCCCGGATGATGTGTGAAGGTAAATGCCTCATTAACTCAGCTGATAACCTCAGTTTGATTTTAGAAACGAATCGACAGAATTTGGCTGCAGGGGTTTGTTCTTCGGAAAGAAGTCAGACGGAAGGAAAAGTTCCTATTTTGCTCTCTCCTCTTTCTGTTTCTCTTCTTGTCTGTTTTCTCCTTTGGATGCAGAGAAGCGAAGTCAAAATTGGGCAGTGGAACATAAAAGACGGCTGTCGCATCTCCCCAGCCCTGCAGCCGGGTCAGTCAGCTGGAGTGCTGTTGCACAATCAGATCATTTGGGGGAGTCTATGAAGAGTTCCATGACTAGGGTCTGCAGTCGACTGTGGTTGAGTTCTCCTTATGTTATTTCCTTTTTAGGTTTTGAAACCCAAAGCTTCCCAAGTGACCAGAGGGAATGAGGGCACGGGGCCCACACACCATGCTCTATGTCCACAGCGATTGCGGGTCTCATGGACTCACTGTACTCTACTCCAATGACTATCAGGATCATAAAGGACCCAGCTGACCTTTGTCCTTGGAGGATAACTTCTAAGCCCTTGGAATTTGCCAAGTGATAGAATTGTCTTTGTTGTGTTTCAGTCAGGAAGCCTGCCTGTGTAATGAAACCTCAATAAAACTCTGGACGCCGAAGATTGAGTGAAACTCTCTGGTTGGCAATACACTGAGTATTGTCACTCCTAGATACTGAGAGGGGACCATGTCCTGAGAGTGTGGCAGAAGCTTTGCTTCGATGTATCTCTTCTTTGGGCTGTTGCTAATGTGTATCCCTTCCCTTTACGATAATAAAACTGATAGTACATAGCACTTTCAGTGAGTTCTGTGAGTCTTCCTAGTGAAATATTGAACCCAAAATGGTGGTGGGACCTCCGTGTTTGCAGTTGGCTGGTCAGAAGGGAGGGTACCTCTGAGGACCTCTACCTACACGACTGGTTCTGAAGTGAGGTCAGTTCTGTGGAGGTCTGACAAACGCACCGTTCTGAACCTTCCAGCCACGCCTGCCTTTGCCTGTCAGAAACTTAGCACCATAAGCTCAGCTTGTGTCACAGGAAATGCCCTGAGACATGTGTCACACCTGAAATGCCCTCTTTGTCTTCCCACTTGCCAGCCGTTCTGGTGAGCATCTTGGAAGATATTCCAGTTTGTCGTAAACCAAGTGGGCACACTTAGGAAATAGCGCTCCATGCCATTATTAAAAACACAATTAATAAAATAATCATAGGGGCTCCTGGGTGGCTCAGTCGGTTAAACTCCTGACACTTGATTTTGGCTCCGGTCATGATCTCACAGTTTGCCCATCTCATGATGGGCTCCACAAGGAGCCTGCTTGGGATTCTTTATCTCCCTCTCTCTCTCTGCCCCTCCCCCACTCGCACTCTCTTGGTCTCTCTCAAAATAAATAAATGTTGAAATAAATGAATAAGATAATCATAAGTGCTGAGCGCCAACATTTGCTAGTTGCTTTTTGTGCACTATCACCGTCTTATGAACAGGCACAGTTCCCTTCCTTTTTACAGAAGAGGAAACTGAGACTCAGGTTATATAATTTGCCCAAGGTCATACATCCAGAGAAAGGAAAGGCCAAGCTTTAAACCTTGTCTGTCTGACTCCACTACTTGAACTCTCAGGCTGAATGCTTTCCGATCATAGTGTCTCCAATCATTCCCACAAGAAGGTATATTTCTGGAACCTAACCACACTCAGTTTCGGTTTTTCAAGAAGCAGTTCCTGAGGGAACTCGGGTACAAGGAGACACTAGGAGAGAGGTGGAGAGATGAATCAGGGCAGGTAAGACAGCCCGTAACATGGGCTAACTAGCCTGTCACCACAAAGGTAATAGAACTGGATCCTGCCTGGCAACTCTTGAAGTTGGAGTACAACTTCTGAGATACCCACAGAGGTTGTCCCCGACCTCACAGGGGTATTTTGACACCAAATCCTGTCAGTCCATTGTTAAGAACATTACATTCCAGCCTGCCCTGGGCATCATGGGATCTAATTGTAAACAGAGCCCATGGGCAGTGGAAGAGAGCCTTCCCTCCATTGGAGTGGTCACACTTGAGAGGTTCTGGGGGGTGCTGACAACTTGAGTGGCCCCTTTCTCATGGTTAAGGGCTCAGTGACACAGAAAGGGTCTACCTGTGCTGTCCAACACAGTAGTCAGGAGCCACATGGAACTATGTAAAATTAAGTAAAATTAGATAAAAGTAAAAATTCATTTTCTCAACCACATTTCATATGTTTGTCAATCATATGTGGTTAGGAACTACTACATTGGAGAGTACAAATATAGAACATTTGCAGTAATGATAAAAGTTCTATTGTTCTGCACTAGTCTGTGCTGTTATGTAAGAGGGTTTGGGGAATATCCCTTCTAGGAAGTAATTTAGCAACACACACACACACACACACACACACATATAAAACCTTGTAATCATTATTGTTATTATTATTATTATTATTTTATCTTAGAGTGAGAGCTAGAGTGAGTGGGGGGGAGGGGCAGAAGGACAGAGAGAGAGAGAGAGAGAGAGAAAGAGAGAGAAACACTCAGCATGGAGCCCAACATGGGGCTCAATCCCATGACCCTGGGACTGTGACCTGAGCCAAAATCAAGAGTCGCACTCTCAACTGACTGAGCCCCCCAGGTGCCCAGTTGTTTATACCTTTGACTGACCAACCCTAATTGGTCAAGGAACTAATCCTTGAACTATCTATGAGCCATCTATGAACAAAGATGTTCACTGTAGCATTATTTCTAATAACACATACATACAAAACCAGAAACAATTTAAATACCCAACATTTGGGGTGGGCTAATTAGATTGTGCTTCCATAAGTTGAAATGCTATCCATTAAAAATTAGATTTTAAAAAGTCGAATGAAGTGGAGAAATTCTTTTGGTATTGAAAGAGCAGACCTAGGCCCGCTGACTAGTGACTATGTCCCCAACATGGCCGCAGAAAGAAGTTCCTGCTCAAACCTCAGAACACGCCTCCTCCCCTTAAGTAACTTACCGATTGATGCATTCTTCCGAAGTCTGAGGTGGGAGGAAGGGGAGTGTGAGAGGCGTGGAAAGTGTGAGTAGAAGAGGGAGGGCTTCTCTCAGGTAGGGGCCAGAGACAGGAGCCTTCAACCCTGTCCAGGCTTAGAATGACCCGGCAGCGTTTTACCCCTCCCCAAACCAATTAATCAGAGTCTCTGGGAATGGTGTTTGGTGCTAGGTATTTATATAGCACAGCAAGGCTGACAGCCAATGGTTAATAGGTGACCAGTGAGAAATGTTCTGTATACACTGAGGCCAAACATGTTAGAGATCCTCAGACAGTGGTTCTTAAACTTCAGGTGCATCAGAATCTCTTGGAAGACTTGTTCAAACACAGATTGCTGAGCCCCACCCCCAGAGTTTCTGATTCAGTAGGTCTGTGACCACCAGGCTCAACATTTGCATTTTTATATTTAAAAATTTTTTTTTGTTTCAACGTTTATTTATTTTTGGGACAGAGAGAGACAGAGCATGAACGGGGGAGGGGCAGAGAGAGAGGGAGACACAGAATCAGAAGCAGGCTCCAGGCTCTGAGCCATCAGCCCAGAGCCCGACGCGGGGCTCAAACTCACGGACCGCGAGATCGTGACCTGGCTGAAGTCGGATGCTTAACCGACTGTGCCACCCAGGCGCCCCAACATTTGCATTTTTAACAAGTTCCAGGTGACGCTGATAATTGCTGATCTGCAACCACACTTTGGCAGCCAATCAGCTGAGTCCACGACCCTTCCCCACCCAATCGGGTAAGGCCATGATCCCTATAAAACCTTTGTGCTTTTGAAACTCGCTCTCTCTCCCTGGTATCTCACCGCTGCATCGGTGCAGGTAGGGAATTGAGCTCGAGCTACCTCGAATAAAGGCTCTTTTGCTTTTGCATTGGACTCGGCTCCCTGGTGGTCTTTGGGGATCACGAATTCTGGGCATAACAGTATCAGGAGAAATGACAGAAGTAAAAAATAAAAATAACCGTGCACTATATTAAAACATTTATTACACAGTTTAAATATTTTTATCACTTACATATTTTACATATTTCCTATACCGATCATGTTACCCCTACAGTCATAGACAAAATTTTAAAAAGTACCCACATACACAAAATTTTTGAAGTCTTTGAAATCTTTATTTTCTTATCTAAGTCACTGATAATGCTCTTGAATGGATCATGAGTATGGGCTGAATTGAGAAGTGAGACACTGAAGATCTCCCCCCCCCAAGTTCTTACCAGAATTTTTCAGGTTTGATTATTCAACCAATTTTAAATATTCCTATCTTAGTACCTAATCCATATTTCTTTATCTTGACCACAAGATGGTAACAAGACTTCCTTAACCAGGACTGAACTTGTTTGTTCATTGAATTTATTCAGCAAACATTTGTGGGGGAGCCATCCTCCCTCAAGCAGGCAGGGTCCCCCAGGTGTGCAAACAAACAAGTGGCAGACAAACATCTCTCCAAGCTGTAAGCTCAGCAGATGCCGCATCCTGGGCATGAGTAGGACAGCCCAACAGTCTCCCTGTCCCTTGTCCCCTGTCCCTGCTTGGTTCCAGCCTACTGAATGTTCCCACCAGAAAGTCCTCTGGGTTGTGACACAAATGCTCTAAGTGCAAAGAGTGTCAATATAATAGTGTTCTCCTGACGGGCTCAAAGGAACAGCTTCAGCATTTAGGTTCTCAGGATCTCTTCAGGGAACTTGGAGGAAATAAATCTGCATCCTTTTTTTAAGCTATTTAATCAACAATGTTCCGCATCACAGCTTATACTACATGCGCAAGAATACCATACCATCGAGTCTTTCTTTATTTTAGACTTCACTTCTTAAACACAATGACACGATAGCATTTGTACAAGCAGGTACTTGTCTGATGAATCACAAGTAGAAAAAAAGAACTTCTCCAAGTATGAAACTTGCCTCCATTTCAGAGTCTACAGTAAATCTGTTTGATAGCCATTAACACTGTCACTGTGCTGAGGTTTGCTGACTCTTTTGCTTTGAACGCCTCCCCTACCAGCTACGCAATTCATTTACTCATAAAGAGCTATGCAGTGTACCAGCTAGGCAGTTTACTAGCTATGAATTTGGCCATAAGGAGCTCTTCATGTACTCATCATTGATTGATGGCTTGGTCTGTGCCAGGCATAGTAGTGAGTGCTAGAACTATAAAGTTGGATAAGATACAGTCCCAAAGACGTTATAGTGGAGAAAGCCCAGGTTTATAATCAGTCATATTTCTCTGTGATGAACGTCATAGCAGAACCATAACATGATGCCATGGTGCACTGAACTCATGTTCTGCCACCCCTGTTCTCTCTTAACACCTAGAACTTAATTAATTTTTTAAATAGTGTCCACACTAGGTATAAATCTCAGTCCAATAAATCAACAGTGTCATATATCAATTTGTCATTTTTTCACAGCAGTTATATATCAGTCTCTGAGTCCCTGTTCCACAAGAGTAAGGAGAAAGATAAGTAAGCTCAGTTCTTCCTAAATTTCCCCCACTCTTATTCCCTAGGGCTCTGTAATCGATACCACGACAGGGGCATTGCTAAAGTACTAAGGTTGGATGGTGGGAGAGAGGTGACATCTGGCATTTGGTTATTGGGCACACAGTTTTCCATCAAAATATCCACTGTCTTGTTGACACGGTCCTTGGGTCCAGAGGCTCACTACTACATCTGGGCTGTGCTTAAGCACAGGAAACTTGACCTTAGCCTCCCAGGTTCCCATCTGTGCCGATCACAGCATAGCATTGCTATCTCAGGTGTTGCTGTCTCCCAGAGGTGCTATTGAGAAGGCACAGGTACCTCCTTGGAGGACCCTCTAGCCTGAAAAATTCCTCCTGCCTTTCTGTCTAGAAAGATACTCTCTCTAGGCCCAAGGAGGACCGTGGAGCACGGCCTTGTGTTTATAATAACCAAAACACCACACTCATTTCTGGTTTCTGTGCTGCTGTTTCTCCCCAGTGACAACAAGCCCAGAGTCTAGTTGGGAAAGGGGTGGCAGTGAGGAGGAACAGTCCCAGACACATATGGGAATACTCTGCTGAGTACTGCCAGCTCACACTCCCACTGGCAGGCCTCCAGGAGAGCCTCCCTTGAGCTGACTGCCTACAGCCAAGAGGAGCCTTAAAAAGGAGATGCTTCCACGGCAGTTCTTCCTTGCTTCTGGATGTTGGTTCTGTCTGCCTCGCTTTATACTGTCCCTTCTCAGCCCTGAAGCACATCGCAATTACGGGGGAACTTAAAAAAATACTGATGCCTGTGATCCCCCTTCCAGAAATTCTCATTTAATCGGACTGTCATGGAAGCTGGCCACTCGTTTATTATTTTAAGCTCCTCAGAGATGAGCATTCAGCCAGAGGTAACCACTGGACCCTTGCTGCACCCATCCCATCCTGGTTCCCCCAAGATCCATCTTGCTATCCCGGCCCTTTGCTTATCAAACTTTTCACATTACAGCATGCAGAGAAATGTGTGTATGTGTGTGTGTGTGTGTGTGTGTGTGTGTGCATGCATGTGCACAATAGCCTAAGTAAACAAAACCACCTAAAGCCTCTGTAACCTAGAAGAGGTTCTAGTACACCATAGGGAGGGATGTAGTTCTTATCACCTGTCAATGGGTGGGAGGCAACCAGTGTGCCCACTGGGGTTGGGCAAGTCTGGATTAAGATAGGCATCCGTCCCTGGGGCGCCTGGGTGGCTCAGTCAGTTGAGCGTCCGACTTCGGCTCAGTTCATGATCTCGCTGTTCCTGAGCTCAAGCCCCACGTCGAGCTCTGTGCTGACAGCTCAGGGCCTGGAGCCTGCTTTGGATTCTGTGTCTCCCTCTCTCTGCTCCTTCCCCGCTCATGCTCTGTCTCCCTCTGTCTCTCAAAAATGAATAAACGTTAAAAAAAAAAAATTAAAGATAGTCATCTGCCCCTCAGTACACAACCTGTATATAATTCCCCTCAAAGCATATTCACATGTGTATTATACATGTGTCTCTGAATTGGGATATTTGCTCAATAACTTTTGAGGTCCTGCTTTGTGTCACTAGCACTCAGCACAGGGAATGCAAAGATGAAAAGACTGTTGTCATCATGCAAGGGCTTCTAGTCTCTATTAGGATGAAGGTGTCTTATAGGCCAGTATCATTCAATACTTTACTGAGCCCAGTGAAAAGTGCATTCTCATTCAATTAGCTGTGTGTCCTTGGGCAAGTCACTTAGCATTTCTAAGGCTCTCTTTTTCTCATCTAGGAAATGAAAGGATTTTGCCAGATCTGGAAGATCCATTTAAGCTCTCCATGTCTACTGATGATGTAGCAGGAAATCTGAGTTTGTTGAATAATTCCTCTGACTTCTATAACCATGAAAATCAGCTTATTAAAGCAGGGATCTGAACAGATATTTGTACAATCATGTTAATATTGGCATGATTTACAACAGTCAAAAGGTGGGAACAACCCAAATGTCCAAGTGGATGGATAAACAAAATGCCATATAAACATACAAAGGAATATTATCCAGACTTAAAAAGGAAGAAGATTCTCAGGGATATAGGAGAGCTGTTTCAAAGGGACACATGCACCACAATGTGTATAGCAGGACTATCAACAATAGCCAAAGTATGGAAAGAGCCCAAATGTCCATCAATGGATGAATGGATAAAGAAGATGTGGGATATATATATATATATATATATATATAGGAATATTGGCAATCAAAAAGAATGAAATCTTGCCATTTGCAACTACGTGGATGGAACTGGAGGGTATTATGCTAAGCAAAACTAGTCAGAGAAAGACAAATACCATATCACTTCACTCATATGAGGACTTTAAGACACAGAACTGATGAACATAAGGGAAGGGAAGCAAAAATAATATAAAAACAGGGAGGGGGACAAAACATAAGAGACTCTTAAATATGGAGAACGAACAGAGTGCTCCTGGAGGGGTTGTGAGAGAGCAAATGGACTAAATGGGTAAGGGGCACTAAGGAATCTATTCCTGAAATCATTGTTGCACTATATGCTAACTAATTTGGATATAAATTAAAAAAAAATTAAAATAAAAGATGGAAACAATTATCCCCCGCCCCCCCCCAAAAGACTAGCTTTGTATGAATGAAAAGTTTGAACATCCCTGCCTTGTCTTCAGAAAAACCGAGGGCTGACAGAAGGAGGAACATTTGTCATTCGGTACCAATCTTGTAGGAGAACTACAGGGTCCCTTGGCTTTCTCATCCCCACACGTCCCGTGCGTGGTTTGAGTTCCACTGCATTAAGAAGATCCACCACCTTTGTGTCTTTTCCTGCCAGAAAGAGTCTCCAAAGTCAGACTGATATTCTGTGTCACAGTTGAACAGAGCCCAGCTGGACCCACAAGCTGAGCCTTAAGGGAGGGTGCTATAATTCACTGTCATGTGCTCTAACAGATGAGTGGCTCTGAAGAAACAGTCTAATAACCACAATATTTTAGTAACAGAAGACCTTGCCCTCATTCAGAACTACAAGACAAGCAATTCTCACCTGTGCTATCACATGCACATTGAACTATGTAATAAATAGTTCACTACGCCAGTGTCTATGCTCAATAAAGGTTTGTGCATTTTCCTTCCAGAATGTACTTACCAAGAAAACAAAAGCCCCAACCCACGAGGACTTTGCATTTTTATTTACTTATTTATTTATTTATTTTTAATGTTTATAAATATTTGAGAGAGAGCGAGACAGAGATTGAGAGGGGGCGGGGCAGAGAGATGGAGGCACAATCGGAAGCAGGCTCCAGACTGAGCGCAGAGCCTGGAGCAGGGCTGAACCCACAACCAGTGAGGTCTTGACCTGAGCAGAAGTCCCACGCTTAACCCACTGAGCCACCCACGCTCCTCCCCCACCCGTGAGGGCTTTCTTAGACACAAAGCTTTGAGTCCTTGACTTTTGAATCAACACCTAAATTCTACTCTGTGTGTTATCATCTCTGCCTGAAACTTGCTATGGCAAGTGTTTTTCTGATCAGTATAATTTCTTCTAGGAGTTACAAAAATGTTAATAAGGAATTAAACATATTCAAGGAGATGTCACTGTGCACATACACTTACATACAGACTTACATGGGTATATCATTTTTTACGTTTTATTTTTAAAACCCTAACTCTCCTGAAAATAAAAGAAAAATTCTTCATTGAGAAAATGTTGAGAGTCATAAATTAGAAAACAAAATGCATTAAACCACTTTTACCTTTTGCTACACAATTTCCCAGTCTTTGAGCTACCTGTGTATTTAGTTACATTTTTACTTCATAGTTCCTAGTATTATATTATTATAAATTATATTATAATTTATATATGATATAATATACTTATATATATTATATTGTATTATAAACTTACATTCACTTATATTTCATGACTTTCTCTGTATTGCTATTTCTCTAAAACATGATCTTTAATTACTGCATAGTATCCCATTTTAAATACAAGTTACCATAATTCAGTAGTCAATCCTATTTCTGGAAACTTAGTATGTCCAATTTCTTTGCTATTCTCACTATTGCCAGGGTGCCCATCTTTGTCCTCTTTTCTGGTAACGTCCTCAGGGTAAATTCTTAGAAATGTTATTTTGGGGTCAAAATGTAGGAGTATTTTGATGATTTTTTATTTATCTTAGTAGCCTTAAGGTTGGAGAAATTGGGATTCAAAGCCACTCTTTCCATTTACAAGCTATGGGACTTTAAGGCGAATTACTTCTATACATTACGTCTATAAATGACTTCAGCAGTTTCATCTGTAAAATGGGAATAATACAACAGAATTAGTTGTAGCAATTTATACTTCCCTGAGCAATATGTATGAGAAAGTTAGATCTCACACTCTTGCTAATCTATTTTTTTCTTAATTTTTACCTTTTCCAGTAAATTAAAATTAAACTTAATCATTTTTATTGTAAGAATGTTGAGTATTTTTAGGTTTTTAATTATTTAAAATTTTGCCCATTAGTTGCCCATTCCTATTTTGTATTGGCATATTTAACTTTCTTTTAATGTTTTTATTTAAATTTCAGTTGGTTAACATAGTGTAATATTGGTGTACAATTTAGTGATTCGACACTTCCATAAAAACATTATATTCCTTATAATTATATATTACATATGTATACATAACATTTTTACTTTTTGGTAGCCAAATCTGTCTTTTATTTTTATTTTATAATCCTACTTTAGATTATTATAATTCTATTTTATTTAAATTTTATATTTAATTATTTAACTAGGAGCAATTTATCTGGGAGGTTAATCAAACTAATGAAAACATAGCAATAAGTCAGAATCCCCGCACTTTGGGGACTTTTGAGTCACAAACACCCAGGTCTTTTGGTCTTTGGGTCAAATTTATGGTTTATCCTTGCTTCTGCCTAGTTGACTGTCAGAGCTAATGGGTCAGCAACACAGACTGTGATCTTCTGGGTTCTTGCTAGAGATGCAAACTGTGAGCTCTGGCTGTTAACTTGTAACAGAAGCTGTTACCTTGTAACTGAAAGCACTGGCTAGTCTGAAGATGTCAGTTCTTTCAGAATTAATTTATGAATTCCAATCAATGTTCAAACACTGTCATATGTTTTTACTTAACCATGGTACTAGTGTTTATCTGGAAGGACAAGTGGACAAAAAGAGATAGAAATTCTTGGCAAAAGGTTCGCATTCCCCGATATTCAAAATTCCTACAGAATTACAATAAATGTAGAAGCACAGTGCTGGAGGGGCGCCTGGGTGAATTAGTCGGTTAAGCGCCTGGCTCTTGCTTTTGGTTCAGGAATATACAACCAAGTCAATGGCTTCCTCAAGCTTAAGTGTACCTGTAAACTGAGAGCTCAGTATTCCCAGCTCTCCAGTGATCTTTCAGACCTTGTCTGCTATGATTTCTTTCCATGCGTTGTCCACTCACAGGTCCCAAGACATGACTTGTTTTGGCTATTTACTTGTAGCGTATTCTATTGATTCCACCTTCTCTGCCTCCTTCACCATCTAAACTGTACTTTTTGTTCAGATTCCAAATTAAGATTCATTCGATCCATTTCCAGAGAGCGGGGAAATCTAGCCTATAATGCTTTCCGTGGCACTATTATAATTGGCTCTCGATTCTATCCTGCTTACAGACACGTCTTATGTTCTTGTGCTTGGGGGGGCTTCTAACTTCTTTATCACCATTCACCCTGCTCTGAGCTCTCTAGGCAGTAACCATTTTGATGACTAAGGCAGGCTATGTATTCCAGTTGACTATTCCAGTTTTCATACCTTCTGGTCTGGTGATGGCTGGAATGAACAATGGCACAGAGCGGATGAGATGTTCTGCTTCACTGGAGTTCAGTGGTGTCATTTCTTCATGCCATGGCAAGGCTCCACTGACAGAGTTGCCTGGACACTGCCCCAGGTGACTGCCATATACCTGTTTTTGTTCCTCCACCTTCCTTCTTTTTCATGAACGGGATCTGATTTTTTGCTAAATGGCTTGCTCCTTCAAGTACAGCCACAGTAAGAGATGTTCTTTGCCAGAGCAGTATGAGATGTTGATCCAGGAGAGGACTTAGGCCACCAGCAAAGCTTTTAAAAATCCTTTCATGGGGGCACCTGGGTGGCTCAGTCGTTTAAGCGTCTAACTCTTGATCGCGGCTCATCTCATGATCTCACAATTTGTGGGATGGAGCCCGCATCAGGGTCAGTGCTGACTGCTCGAAGCCTGTTTGGGATTCTCTCTCCCTCTTTCTCTGCCCCTCCCCAGCTCATGCGTGCTCTGTCTCTCACACACACAAAATAAATAAATAAAACTTAAAAAAAACATTCAAAAAATCTTTTTATTGCCTCAGCTCTGGGCCTCTGGGAAAATAAAAGGAAGAGTGCAAACGGCAAGAAAAATGAAACGTTTTCATATTTTCTTTAAAAGTGCTTATTTGTGGTTGATGCTGTTACATGCCACATCACTCTTGACCACCACATTCACGGCAGTTTGCACTATCTTCCTCTGGAGCTTTAACAAATTTATTAAATACAACTTGCCCTTAGGTTGCTTTAGCTTACCTCTTCCTGGCTTTAATTAGATGTGATCCTGTAATATTTAATGGAAATTTATTTTATTAAAGTATAATCTAATCGAATAATGAAAATAGTTTGACCAGAGTACTCACACATAATGTTGTCTTACTCTTTCTTTATTATCGTGCCTTAAAATATTTAGTGATAACACTTGCCTCACATTATGAAATTTTTTCAGATGTTTCTGAAACTGCTGGATATGCAGTTAAGCAGCTGGATACATGTTTTCTCATTTGACGTATCTTCTATTCCCTTATGATGTCTAAGATCATAAATAATACACCATTGTTTATGCGAGAGGAAGTTGCAAGGTTGCCACTTAAAGATGTTACATTGTTGCCAAAGAGATATTATTTTCTTAAATATTTAGAAAAACTAATGATCAAAAACTATACTTTAATCTGAGGATGTACGTAAGAGATTATAATTTGAGAACTGTTTTTGTTTTTCCCAGAGGTAGAATTAGGTAAATATCGGGGAATTTACACATATGAGAAGATTTCCAAGTACTTAGTGTATTTTCCTTTTTTTTTTTTTCCATTGATAGCCATCAATGGACAGTGCCTTCTGCTTGGCATACCTTTTAATCTTGGAGTGTAGAGAATTGTGGGTTTTTTCCTTTCCTTTTCTATTTTGTTTTAAAGTCTTACTCTTCACAAGGAAGTCAGAAGTGTGACAAGAAGGTGTGATTTTTAATTTACACCAGAGTCTCGCAAATAATGACTTTTCACACCGAGCTAGTGCTGCTTAGCCTAGGGGAGGAGCTTTGTGGCTACTGTTGTCTTAGCAAATTAAATCCACTGCTGTAATTCAGCAAGACATCCTTCTATATTTAACCCTTGTTTTCGGCTTTGCAGCTCGGTGTTTGCGAATGCTTATTACTTTGTAGTGGACTTGTCTTCTAGGAAATGGATTTTGAAGGCTGTTACCTTTTCAGATTGTGCGGAGTATGAAAGGTAAACATGTTTTCCCTTTCCACCATGCTAACTGCGATGTTGGAAATTATAACTGATTCAAATGCACAAACATGAAAAATACAATAATAACAATTTTGAGAACTTCTAGCGATAAAATTGACATGCATGATCTAATAAAAATTTCTATCTTTCCTTAAGGCTCCAATTTCTCTAAGAGAAGCTTTGTCCTGTCTTTATAGAAGACCCAGGGTCTTACTGAACACCTACCTCATTTAGATCAAGAGTTAAAATAGGAAGTAATGTTAAAAGATGAAAAGTTTTAAGTTTTTTCAGTTCCTCCCCAGTCCATTTAAAGTAATTTGGATTGAATTATAAAACACAGGGAATGAGCTGTTAAGAGAAATTTTAAAAAATTATTGAAATTGCTATACTTTTATGAGGTTTCCTAAGCAGTTGCAGAAGAGTGGCCTGTAAAAATAACTGAACAGTAAAGGAACATAACTTGCAAACTTTGTGTGCACACACTCATTTCTGATTATGAACGCACTTAGTTATTTTCCCACTTTGAATTTGCCCGACACAATTTTTTTTTAAGTTTTCAATCAATGTGCTCATTTTTCCTAGTTATCTTACCAAGCATAAAGTTCTAGCACTGAATAGAATATAGAAGAGTATTAATGGAAGGAAGGAAAGAAACGTTCAGATTCTTCTGAGAAATCTGGCTTCTACTTCCTCCTCCTGCTAAAACAAAGTCCTCAGAAACACTACAAGCTAGCTCTCTTTCCTAGCTGGGAACATCAAGGGGTTAAACAATCTTGGTTTACTAAGAATCTTGTCAAGCTTTTATCTGATCCTTCCTCCCTGCCTCCCCTGCCCACCCCTTTTGTAAATGTCAACCACTTCCTGATGAGCCTAGTAGTGGTGAATTTCACACCTTTCTTTTCTTTGTGAAGAAACCTGGGTGTTAATGGTACAGGATTGGGTACCATTGTACGGCTTTGGCTGTCTGTTAGTAAAGCTGAGGGATGCCTGTGGAAAAAAAGTAGGAGAAGGTGAAGAAATTTGAGAAATGAGACTAGGAAATAGGTTCAAACCAGTCTCATTTTTTTAAGAGTATTTGTTTTATTAGTAACTTTTAGATGTGTATTCGGAAAAGAGTAATTTTCAAGAAGCTTAGTATTGAGAGTTTAAGAGTCTGGCAGAGGGGGGAGCTGAGATTAGAGAGCTGATTGGAAAACAAAATAAAAATAAAAGAACAACAATCAGAGAGAAAAACTGAAGAATCCTTCTCTGACCTTTTGTTCTACAGGTGTATTTACAGGACACAGCAATGGAAGCTTGGTCAGTTGATCAGGTCTGCAGTTGGTTGGTGGAGAAAAACTTAGGAGAGCTAGTTCGTAGGTTTCAAGGTGAGTTGTTTACACTTTGAAAAAATCTTAACACAGCAGCCTAAATATTGAGTGTCCTCGCTTAACTGCTAATTACTGTCGTTACCTAATGCATGTGAATGGGGGTGTGGAGTCCTTGCAGTAAAGAATTTTCCTTTTTCTACTGACCGTGGTAGAGTTTGCATTTGACCTAGCATTCAGAGGAGAATGTAGTATTTCAAAAAGAGCTCAAATAAAACAAAGAATTAAGAGTTAAAATACATAGTTGATATATGCATTTGGCAATTGCTTGTATCCTTAAAGCAGCATGTGTTCTGTTTGGTGTGGGATTTACAAGTTTTGGATATTGCCTGGGTGGTACTAGAAGAATGATTCTCTGAAAGATTTTTTTTTTTCCTTATAAAAACAATGCCTGGTGCAGAGAAATTGGAAGGGGCAGGCCTTAATGTGGAAGTAAAAAGTGTTATCGCGACTCCATGTTCTGAGACTTTCCTAGGAGCAGAGAGCAACTGGGAATGATGCGGTATCAGTGTTCTATCTTTGTAAAAATAGAGATAATTTTGTAACTTCAGAGGACAGGTTTAGAGGATCCTTTTAACCTTGTTCAGAGTGCTGTGTGTTATTACAATGCTTTACCAGGCAAGCGTGCAGAAACATTTTTTTTTTCTTTTTCCCAGAGGAAGAAATAAGTGGGGCTGCTCTTCTAGCACTTAATGATCGGATGGTTCAGCAACTGGTAAAGAAAATTGGGCACCAGGCTGTTCTGATGGATTTAATTAAAAAATATAAGCAGAAGAGTCAAAGACTGGAGCCCCCTGGAAGCCCTAGAGAAACAGCCCCTTTCCAGCGAGCAAAAGCTGTCTCACCGTAAGTCTGGTCCTGAATCACCTTCGTGTTGAGGCTGTGCTTTCCCCAAGCACAACGTTTGGGGTTTAAAACTCTGAAAACTGGGACCATTTTCAGCTAGATGGTGTGTACAGTATTTCTAATATCTGCATCAAGGACACTTTCACAAAGTTTTATGAATCAAGATACTTTTTTTTTTAATGCACCACTTTTAAACACTGACTCCAGTTGTTAGGGAAGTCCTGTAAACCGGGCGTTCCTATACAGAAGGCTCTGTAGCAGGTGGTTGAAGTGTCCATACAGCAAGAGTGCGAATGGACTCCTGAAGCTTGGGTCTTAAAATCAGGTTTGGGGAAAGGTATCTCTTACTGTTCCTTTGCTTTTCCCCAAACTTGTTTGTTTATTTATGTATTTATTTATTTGCCAAGGATTTCTTATAGTGACTAATTTATAATCTCCTCTAGAGGCTTGCACGGTATAATTTGCTAAAGACTCTTGCCACAATGAGTTTTCTAATTTCTCCCTAGAATGCTAAATGCTAAGATCACATCCCACAAAAATTATGTAGAAAAAATTGTGGTGCCTTTGAGGTTCAAGGATGGTTTTGTTTGTTTGTTTGTTTGTTTTTATCACTGACTAATGCAGTGAAAAGGAATGATAGCAGGAATTACAAAATTAAGATGTTCACTTTACAAATCTATGCCCCAGGATAATTTCAAGCATTCTGACTTGTTTTTTTTTTCCCCCATATTTTGAGACTTTTTGCAGTTTCTAGTATTAAATAATTATTCATTAATTTTTAACAGAAGATTATGATGTTGATGAATACCAGTCTATGTCTTTAGTTTTTCAGATCGTATCTATAATAATATGTATTCCTGTCTTGTTCTTTGATAGGGAATACAATGTTAGGGAGACGTGGCCTAAGTAATTTTATTTCTAGAATATTTGGTTATTTGGAACATGGAGGGGAAAAGGTAGTCATGAAGGAATGGTCCACGATCAGCCTGAAGATTCTACCATCTGATTTATTTGAAGGATTTCTCTTAAACGTTCTTTTGACATATCTATGTAAAATCACACTCATCAATATGTGACTTTTGATGAAGTTCCCATTGTATGCTTCTATTCCTTTCCAGCAAAGCGTGGGTGTGAACCTCAAACAGCTCTCAAAGTAATTCCAAGCATTCTTGGATGAGTTGGACTTTTGAGCTGGAAGTTCCCTTCAGTTGATTGGAATCTTGATATTGCTTTAGGCACAGCTTGGAAGAAAACAGACAGCCTTGTTTCCACTGAAAATCAGTTTACAGTGTTCTCTAGTAAATGAGAACTAGCAGGACTTCCAGGAAATCTGGGCTTAATTCCTGGTTCTACCACTGCCTTGCATTAAGTTAAATGTTGATACTCCTGTTGCTTCTTCTGTAGGTTGTGAAAAGTAATTCAGTACCTAACTTCATGTTAATTCACTGATGTTGGTTGTAACCTAAGCTTTGAGAAAATCTTTCCTCCTTCAAATAGTCTCATTTCTTTGTTAACCTGGTTAAGGAAGCCAGTTTCAAATATTGCCAAGACTTGGAACACTGGTAGTCCAGGGATTTTTGAGTGGGGGCTTTCACTCTACCCAGGAAATAGCTTATTCACTTTAAGTATTGGTTAAATTAATCTGGTACAAAACCACAGTTGCTGGCGGGGTTATTGGTTATATTTGGTTAAACGCTTATTGGCTATATTTGGTTATTGTCAAATATGTTGTCATTTGACAAATGTATTATCACATGGGAATCATGATAATGAAGAGTGGCATGAGAATATGCTATTTAATTAAACCCTTTCAGGAAGTGCTAAATAAAGAAAGGAACTTGGTGCAGTAGAAAGAACCCTAAAGCTGGGTGTCAAGACACTTGATTTCAAACCTCTCTTCTGATGATAGCTACTCCTCTAAACTTGGAGATTTGCTTGGCTTTTTTAATTTTAATTTTTATTTTTTTGGAGTAAAGATTTTTTTTAATATGAAATTTATTGTCAAATTGGTTTCCATACAACACCCAGTGCTCATCCCAACAGGTGCCGTCCTCAGTACCCATCACCCACCCCCCCCTCCCTCCCACCCCCCATCAACCCTCAGTTTGTTCTCAGTTTTTAAGAGTCTCTTATAGTTTGGCTCCCTCCCTCTCTAACTTTTTTTTTCCTTCTCCTCCCTCATAGTCTTCTGTTAAGTTTCTCAGGATCCACATAAGAGTGAAAACATATGGTATCTGTCTCTCTCTGTATGACTTATTTCACTTAGCATAACACTCTTTCCAGTTCCATCCATGTGCCTACAAAAGGCCAGATTTCATTCTTTCTCATTGCCACGTAGTATTCCATTGTGTATATAAACCACAATTTCTTTATCCATTCATCAGTTGATGGACATTTAGGCTCTTCCCATAATTTGGCTATTGTTGACAGTGCTGCTATAAACATGCTTGGCTTTTTTTAGATTCAACTGCAAAATGAAGTGGGCAGAATGAATAATGCTTAAGACTCCTTCTAAAGAGTCTATAGTGGCATTCTATATTGGAGATTGCAGATGGGTATCGATGTGAGTGCAGATTTCTTTTAGTGGCTAATGGTTGTCTAGTATATTTTGAAAAGTATTTGTAGGCCACATCTGGAAAGGATATTTGGCATCCTATTTAGATGTGAGCAAATCATAGGAATATGTACTAGGTAGGAGTATTTACAGTTGCTCTTTGGTTGTTGTTCTTGTTGGAGCTGGTAGAAGAATCACAGGCCACCGGAAAGTTCGAAAACCGAGCTCAGCTCCCGGCTCTGCTATTCAGTAGCTTGTGTTGGTGAGCAACTTGTTTCTCCTTCTGGGCTTCAGTTGTATCACCCATAAAGTGAGGGAGTTAGTGGACTGTGGTTTGAAAGGTGTTACATTTCACAGATAATACACGATCTCCCAAAATGGCAGAGAGTGGAGAATTAATCGGATGGAGTTAATCACTTTTTTTTTTTTTGCAGGCTAAGGTTATTAACCCATAAGGATATGTTCAGTTATCGCCATCATTTCAAAGAGGACTAGATTGCCGTAAGACCATTTATAAATATGACCAGTTGGTGAGAAAAGCACTGGGAAGTGGCGTCAGCCTACCTCCTGGCGCCTATGAACCACTGCGTGAGATGACTCCAGTGCTCCCGTGTTACTTTTATTTTTTATTTTTTTCCGTTCTCTTAGTCATACCCCCAACGTGGAGCTTGGAGGTGGACACAGATGAAGGTGTCGTTATGGGCTGTCTTCTACCCTCCGAGCTGCCATGAGATCCAGTGGTTGTGGCTCCCGTTGAACAGCTCCTAACCCAACTCTTCTTTCTTGGTGACAGGGATGAACAGTCCTCTAGCCCAGCCAACCGTGGGAAGCACACACCATCTTTCTATCCAGCTGAAAACCTTGATAATGGACTAATTGACCAAAGAGTACTGAAACAGAGGTGGGGTTGCTAACTTCTAAACATTTTAAAGCCAAATGATAATATTTGTCTTTATATTTTGAGATTTCATCTGTTTCGATGTATTTCGAAAGCGGAAACTTTTCGTTTTGCTGCAAGGGAATCTTTTATCAAGTGATGAAGAGATTTGGTAAAAGGTGACGATGAAAATTTATGAGCTTTATATTGAAAAAGTGAAGTTTTGAGATGATACCAAGCATCTTTCAAGTACATGTTAAGGAGAAAGAAGATTTCTCTGTCATAAACTGGGGTGATTGGCAATAGCCACGAAAACGGAATTTAGTGAATCGTGTCCTCTAGCGTATGCCTTTTGTGGAGTCTTTGTTTTGGCTCTGAATTTTGTAGTTGTGGTTGTTTTCAACTTTACTGCTCTTGATGGAGACACTGCTTTGGTAAACACTTCCTTATATTCCTACGTTGGATTTTATGTGGTAGTGTATTTCAATATATGGGCTACGTTGGAACAAAGGGAAACTATAGACCTAGAGAACTAGACCCAGGAATATGAAAGTCAGACAAAGTTCTGGGGGCAGTTGCAGGTAAGATGTGGTGCAAAAGTCATGATAGCTTATACAGCATTTCCGGTTCCTGGCCTATGTGGTTCATGCACTAGTCGTGATGCATATGGTTTTCAGCCACCGACCAGCAAATGTTTTCCTTTAAATGTACTGTCATTGAAGGGAGAAGATGCCAACTTGCGTAGGAGAATACTCAGGCAATAATCAAGCCAGGGTGTGGCCCTTTATAGTTTTCACAAAACTTTTACATTACTAACTTCTTTAGTCCACAGCAGTCTTGCAGGGTGGTCGTTAGTCTCTCTTTTTTGTAAATCAATAAAACTGAGATTTAGAGAAGTCAAGAGGCTTCTGGAGAGTTTTCCCTAATATGCTATTCTCACCTCAGGCAGGATCTAGGGCCATCAGGGCAGGACCTCAGGGGACGAAGGGCTGCAGCCTCAGACCTCAGGTGCCTGGTCCCAGTAATTCCTCAAAGGCAGGAAAAAGCTGCACCTTTGATCAGGAGCACTTGCAAAATGGGCCTCGGATCTGGGGTGCCCTCTCTGTCCTCTTTCCTTCTTCACCGTCTTCAACCTTGCGTCCCATCCCTGGGCACAGAGACCCCAGCTCCTGAAGATCTCTCAGCGTTAGGGCCCATCGCCTCCTGTCTGGGGTGGTGAACAAGAAGGTGGAAGGCAATGACCTAGGTGAGACTTAGTCCCGATGGTCTTCCTATGGTTCAGAAGATGTAAATCCATTTTAAAGGTGGCTTCATTCTCCTGCTTTCTGCTCATGGGTGCTTGTTGATTTCAAGGGCTTTCCTTTGATGTGGCTCTGGGTGTATGGAATAAGCCATGAGTTCTCAACTACTCTTTCCGTTAGCTTTAGCCCCCAAAAGCAGCAGCCAGTCCCTTCTGTAACTGTTCAGGTGTGAGTAGAGAGAAGAGGAGAGATGATTAGACCCAGTAGTGCGACCCTAGTACCACGGTGAATCAGTATCCAAATCTGCACGATGGGAATAATAACAATACTACTTTCTTCATGGTACTTTTGTGAGAACCATCATCTAACCATGGATAAAGGCTGCCAAGTGCTGAGCACAGTGGAAACACATGGGAAGTACTCAGTGTAGCACTATCACCGCTCCGGGAGCACTGTTCCAGGTGGTATTGCCACTTGCCATAGGACTTTTCTCTCCCTACTTGCTGCCAGTGGGAGGTGAGGACACAACCTTTTATGGGTTCTGTAGGTCTTTTCTCTTTTTCTAGGCCTTCTCGTGACATTTCATCCTCGTAATGGTTCTGTGATACCTGCAGGGCACGATGATTGTTGCCATTTTTTTCACACGGTTGGTCAAAGGAAAACTTCCTGGACCTCATGGTAATTCTCATTCTTCATAGAACTTGGCAAGGGGGAGAAAAAAACAGACTGGCTGAGAAATGGAAAGAAATAGGAGGGTTTGGAAACCAGAGCCAATATTCCTAGACCTTTCTCTGTAATCAGTAAGTGTCTCCTAAGCTATGTGACTGCCCCTCACTATCCACAAGCACCTCAGAGCTACATATGTTCAAAAAATGAACTCGTGTCCCCTGCCTTAGTATGTATTTGAGTGCAAGAGACACAAAGCCACTCAAACTAACATAAGACAAGGGGGGTTTATTGTAATAAAAACATTTCACAACACACAGAGGCAAAACATGTAAATTCTCTGGGCCTGGAGGAAGCTGTCCTTGCACTCACGGAGCCATGCAATGGCCATCTCTGTCTCTGTTCTCCTTTCCTTGTCTGCCTCATTCCCTTGCTTCTCCCTAGGAGGGTGGATTTATCCTACTACTCATGGCTGCTCTGCTGTGTGCAGACTGGCTGGCATATGAGTACCTTGCCATAGCACTGACTCCACATTAAATTCTCCCTGAAAACAGCTCAGGTTATCCTAGTCAACCAATTCAGTCTTTCAGTGTTGCTTAGTTCAGTACCCAGGGAAGGGAAACTAAGGGGTCCAGCGTGGATCAGCTGTCTCCTCTTGGGCAATCAGTTGTGTTGTGGGTAGAGACAGATTAAAGACAATGTACCTAGTTTAAATATTTTCACTCCAGTTCTGCCCTTTATCTAGAGCCGTGCCTGGCATGGCACAGATTTTCTCCCTTCCCACAGCCTATCTCAGACGGGGGCTCCATCATCCAGCTCCATATCAAGGGAGCCACCCTTGATCCCTTCCTCCTGCCCATCTGCCTAGCATGTTATTCATTCAACAGGGGTTGATTAAGGGCTGTTGCATGGCTTTTGTATCAGGCTGTGTTGTTCCCTTCCCTTCCCTACCTGCTCATCTTTGAAGATTCTGCTCAAAATCCCTCTTTTAGAAGAACCTTCCATTTTGTTATTCCAGGCCGGGCAAAGAGCCCTGCATCTGTGTAGTATGCTCTATGTGTCTCTTGCTTGACTTTTAAAAGTAGTTAACGGAACTGGTCGCTTTAAAGTCTTTATTCTCTCATTAGACTGAAAGCACCTTCTGGGCAAAGACCATGCCTTATTTGTCGTTATAAACAGCGCTGGCACAGTCCTTGGCACGCAGAGTCTATGCAGGAGTTTTTAAATTGAACTGAGGGTATGTATGATCCAGCGAAAGACTGAATGTATCTTCGTGGGGCAGGATAAATGTTTGAATAACGTCAATTTCTTTTGCGATCTGTTGATACAATTCATACTAAATATGCTGACTTTTTCACAGGGTTCAACTCCAGGAGTTTATAAGCCACTTACACATAACAGGCTAGAAAGCTTACATTGTTTGGCTCGGAGGCTTTCGTGAAGCCACGTGCTTTTAAGAGACAGGGAGGGACAGTGGAACAAGTGCCCACTTTGGGCATGCACCTGCTCTGGAATCCTGCCTCCACTTGCTTGCCAGGTGGTCTCGGCACAACAGAGGGTGGGAACATCCACCTGCATGTGTAGTTCGTGAGGTCCAAATGGGATAACATATTCAAGTACCTGACATCTATTAACACACCGTACAAGGTGGCTGTCGTTCTTGTGATATTTTTTCCATGAACACGTGCTTTCCACTCAGATTATTTGCAAACAAGAAGAAAAAGAAGGCTCCAGAGTCAAGCTGTTCACCTGACCTTGGCTAAGTCTCTACTAGAGATGTGTGTGTCCCAGGGAAACACTAGGGTGCGGTGACGTAGTGCAGGTTTTTCTGGTGATAGGTGATACCACGCTCTTTCCTGAATTGCTTAAATGCACGTCTTTGATGTAAGGAAAGGATTATGAGGATCCATCTTAGATGTGCTCGTGACCCTTTGGAAAGAGATTTTTTTTTCAATGCCGTCCTTTGTTTTTCATTTGTAAAATTTGCTTCCCTTTTAGTACTTAATAAGGCATGAAATCAAATAAAGAGGTAGAGGTTTCTTAAATGTTACTTTAAAAACACTTTGCTTAAACTTTAAGCATATGTGTGCAGATGTTTTGCTTCTCCCTTAGGTCATAATTATAAATTAGTCATGGTTTCAAGTGTATTTAAAAATCATCTTAATGATTTTTTCCTTGGTCTACATTTCCTTGGAAATGCTCAGTGATCTTACCCATCTGCCTAAGCTCAGTAAAGCAAATGGCAGTGGGTCCACACTTGATGTGTCGTCCGTCGGCTCTATCATTCAGCTCAGATAAGGACACCACGGTCATATGTGCCTCTTATCCAGTGCGCAAAAAAAAAAAAAAAAAAAAAAAAGGAGGTTCAATGAAGCGCACCAAAGACAACAGGTGATAAATCGTCCCACGTCAGTGGAGCGAGGACCCTTCAGAGGGAAATGCAGGATCGCACCATCTCCCACCACAAGGTGTATAGAATCTGTACCTAAAGCATCTGTGCTTTGTAAGTATTACATTCTAACTTTAGTCCTTAATTGGAGACTCCCACAGTGCACTGAGACAGTAAATGCTATGAGGAGTCCTATAGACAGAAAACTCATTTCACTTTGTTTGACCCAGAATTCTTTCTCCGTGCAACATCTGTTAATATTACAAAAAACACCTTAGGAAATACGGACTTAAAGATGTCTTAGCTAAGCCAGCATTCATTTCATATGTAAATATTTCTGTGCCAGGTACTTTGTTTAGGCACTGAGGATACAGTAGTGAACAAGGCAGACCAAACCTCCTATCCCACAGTCTAATGGAGAAGAAAAGTTAAAAAAAAAAAAAAAGTGACACTACATTATAATATATTTAAGTGCTATGGAGACCAATAATACAAAGGAAAGGGAGGGGTAGATAGAGAGTGAGTGGCGTGAGTGTGTGTGCGTGTGTGTGTGCACCCGTGTATTCAGGAACGTTCTATCTCAGCACTTTCAGGGAAGTCTTTTGACTTTGACCAGGTGATGCTGGAGCAGAGACTCAAATGAAGCGAGGGATACTGGCTCACTAAGCTAGAACTTGGTGAGTTTCCTTCAGTGGAGGATATCTGGGCTCAGCCAAACAAGAACTACAGAATCAGGGGAAATTGGGCTGTCACATTGATAAATAATTCTCCGACTCCTGCGCATTCCCATTAAATCTAATATGAAGTCTTTAGAGAGCTAAAGTAAGCTTGAGTTCTAATCTTTTTTCCCTCTTTGTTCAGTCCAAAAGTTACTGAATATACATCATGAGCTAGGTGTTAGGTAGACTGTGGGTGAGGTGGAGGGCAATTTAGTCCTTACCTAGGGGACCTCCGAGTCTAGTAGGTAAGAGATATGGAAGCTAATAACTGCAATATTGGGAAAGGGATGGAGAAGTAGAAATTCACAGGGTACAGAAATAGCGCAAAAGAGGGAGAAATAGGACTTTCAGGGAAGTGAGTACGGAGAAGCCCTCTGTGGGGATTTTGGACGCTGACTAGAAACTTATCTAAAGCAAAATAGGGCAGGAAAGGAAAAGAACATTCAGAGCAAAGCAAACAGCATGCACCAAGGTACAAACACCTGAAATCGTATAGGGACTTCTGTGGAGTCGGTAGTTTTGGACAGTGAGAGGTAGCAGTGGAGACAATGGAGTTGGTGGAGATGGTAAGAGGTGCCATTCAAGAGGTAAGGAGGTTCTGGGCTGTGTCCATGAGCAGAGCAACTGTATATTAGGTTCACCTGCAAGATTTAAGCAAAATATATCAGCGCCCTAGACCACTGCTTCTCAAGCTCTTCTGTACTTGAAAATCACCTGGGCGTTTTGTTAAAATGCAGATCTGATTTAATAGGTCAGGAGTGGGGCCTGAGAGTCAACATTTCCAATAAGTTTCCAGGGAACGCCAGTGCGAGAGCCACTCTTGAGTAGCAAAGCACTAGACCAACAAGAATTTCTGGTGACAATTTGGGGCGCCTACGTGGCTCAGTAGGCTAAGCGTCTGACTCTTAGTTTCAGCTTAGGTCATTTTACAGTTGGTGAGTTCAAGCCCCATTTGGGCTTCATGCTGACAGCACAGAGTCTGCTTGGGATTCTCTCTCTCCTTTGTCTCTGCCCCTCCCCTGCTTGCTCTGTCTCTCTCTAAAAAAAGAAAAAAAAAGAAGAATTTCTGGTGATGTACAATAGGCTAAATGTTTGTGTCCCCCCACATTTCATATGCTGAAACTCCAATCCCAATGTGATAGTATTTGGAAGTGGGGCTTTGGGAGGTAGTTAGGTCATGAAGGTGAATCCCATCTCATGGATGGGATTAGTGCTCTTGTAAGAAGAAGCCAGAGAACTTTCTGGCTCTCCTTCCACCATGTGAGGACAAGAAGACTGCCTTCTGTAAACCAGGAAAAGGGAAATCACCAAGAACCAAGCTGTGCCAGCACCCTGATCTCACACTTCCAACCTCCTGAGCTGGGAGATTTAAGCCGCCCAGTCTAATTTGTGACAGCAGCCCAAACAAAGACAGAGTGGGACCTGTACATCAGTATTTTTTAAAGTTACACACCCAATTCTAATATATAATGAGAATTGAAAACTACTGCTATGGATTACAGGGGTGTTTCATCATGTATTGAGGCAGTGATGTAGAGAAGGGACTGGAGAAGCATGAGAGAAGGAAGATGCTAGCGTGAAGTTTAAGCAAGAGATGGTGATGGTCCAAACTAAGACAGTGGTAATAGAGAAAATGATATTTAAATAGAAAATCAAGAGGACTTGATTAATTAATGCAGGTGGAGGGAAGAGTCTTGCTAGGTGGTAAGTTTTTCCTTGTATTTCAGAGCCTGAAATAATGGTGGTGCCATATCCAAATTATGGCAGAATTGCATCGTGAAGGAGATACTTAACAGTTTATTCAATAGAATTCAATGGAGTGAAGAAAAATAGATAAGTCCAGAGCTTCTTCTTACTACTTTACATATTAACATTACATGGAAGTACACACCTGATGGGAGTGAGCCTGAACGCCTGTTCAATAACACAGCCTGTCAAAGAGAGGGACTCACTATCTTTGTTCAGAATTGTCTACATTCCTCAGTGAGCCACTGAATGCCCTGAACTACTGTGACAGTCAGTGATAAATCAGGTTACCTGAATCCTTACAAATGTAAAACTGTGATCTTTATGAAGCTCCATAGTAGAGGAATTGGCCAACCCCAGGCTAGATGAGCAGGTGAACAGGGCTGCTGGGAGAAGACCAAGTCACTAAAGGTCTTGCCCAAGAGGCACATGAAACAAGCACTCTGATCAGATTTGAGAAGTGAAATTTGCACAATACTCTGCACACCGCACCCCCCCCCACCCCAAAAAAAGATGCTGTAAGGACATGACATATATTGTTCTCTGGGAGGTCCAGATCCAAAGGTCTAGTCGTATGAAGGTGGATTTTTTAAAAAGCTGCCCTGGATCCACTCAATCCTAAGTGGTCATATTTTGACACTTCTAAACTACAAAATAGTAGTACTGAACCACTTTGCAACAACTAAGTAGGTAATGTCTCATTAATTTTGCTTATGTATGAAAGAGGAACAAAAATGAAAAAGGGACTCATGCATGATAGCTCTGAGACCTATTTATGGTTTTTGTGACTATCATGCTAGTAAGCATAAATATTGAAAGTATAAGCTAGAAGTTCCTGGATTTTTGTAGGGCTGCCAATAGCAAGAGGAATTGGATAATAGGAAGACGTAAAATAATTATTTATATTGGCTTCTTTTTGTGATTAGTCAAGGCCCCAAAGGCTCCTGGGTCTTTGACACTCACACTGGCAGTCAAAGACAGGGAGAATTTGAGAGGAGTGTGTCTACACTACAGCACATGCCTGATGCCATTCACATCTCTACCCCCTTTTTGTATCTGAGTATGTGTTCACACATGCACTTCAGAAACTAAATTCTTCTGGAAGACTCACGGATTAAATGGCAGATGTGAAAGCCTGTCACTATAAAACATAAATTAAAAGCAAATATCAAAATGCTGAGAGTGTGGAGCAAGCTTTTTCTGAATTAGTGGTAGGTACCATCATTTCTGGCAACAAAAGAACATTTCCGTCATAGTCCATGTATGTCTTGCAGTGACACTGTTCACTGTTTTCAGAGGTGGCGTCTCACTTTGCTCATTGGCATGTGCCTCTTTAGAGAGTTTTGCCAAACTTTTTGTTCATCTTGTGTTCTTAGCAGTGGAAAGTCTTGCCTAGGTAAAGTAAAGCAGGCAATTGCCAGAGTACTGGCATAGAACACAGAGCAATATTTCTGTTTAACTTGTAGTTAGGTCAAGTTTGATCATTATTTTGAATATATATATTGTAACATCCTTTTCTTTTCTAGGCTAAAGTGATAGCAGTTTCTTTAAACAGATATCTAAGCTGCTATAGCTTCCTCCCTCTTCTTCTATGTTCCAAAAACATTTAAGCTTTTAGATGTTGCTGTGGTTACATGCATTTAGTTTCAGAGTTGATCATGTAACACTGGGCTTGCCAATCTATACCATTCTCAGTGGATAAAGTCTGTAAGTTTGGGTGAGGAGAAGAAGAAAATGAAAATGAGATCTCAAAATAAAATGGTTTGTGGGACACAATCTTTCAGTCCAGTCCCTGGAAAGCATTGCAATTGTCACAGCTTTCTCTTCCCATGATGGCAGTACTACCCCTGTGCTACTTCAGATGTGAAGACCAAGCCCTTTGGCCTGAATGGCCATTCTTCACAGCCACGTGATCCAGTTGTCCTTGGTTCTTTTTTCTGGAGGACCAGAAAGCTATACTATTTTATAAAATTAGAAAAGCATCACAGTCCCTGAAGTAGTAGATTATCTCTAAATAGATGCTCCTGGAGAAAGGTGCCATTTGTTCTCTGAAGTTTAAGATAGCAGGGATGATACATGAAATGACTATGGCTCCAGAAGTCAACCAGGATTCAGATGAGTGTGATGGGAAGTCTGCCCCTGGTTCTGTAGCGAAGCCACATGGGATGCAGCTGAAGCTTGGTGAGACACTGAGAAAGTTCCTTTTTGGGAGGCTTTACTGGGGGGGTGGGGAGAGGACATTGATCATTTTGCAATTCTCCCCAGCCAGTCTAATTCTTGGATACCTTTTGTGCATACAGAAGACTCCACTCCAATCCCAGATCTGCCTCTCTAGCATTTGGGTCCCACTGGTTTGCATATCTCAAACATAAGGACTTAGTGATGTGGCACTTCTTTTTGCTGGCACATTGGCTTGATGCCTTGCTAGTCAATGGTTCTTTTGAGGTAGGTGGGCTGTTTTTAATATAGCAGAACTCTCCTTCTGGAAAGATGGCGATTTTATGTGTGAAAACAAAAATGTATGGAACTAAAGACCGTCTTTATCTGTCATAGAATATTACATTTAATATTTTATATCTCTTTCAAATGTTCCTAAATCTTTTACATTTTTGTTACAAACTGTTCCACTCAGCAAATTCATAGGGAAATCAAAACAGATGAGGAGCCAAGACTTAGCTCAGTACCCATGGGGCCAACATTGGACGAGGCCATGTGGGGGATTCAGATAAGGGAGACCACCTGAGAGCCAGGAGAATGGAGGAGAGTTCACCAGAAGTGCTTAAGATGAGCCTAGGAGTATGAGGAAAGCTCAGGGATTTCTGGGTGAGAGAAGCAACTACTGATACATGTATAGGGTGTTCTGCAGATATAGAAGGCTTGATTTTTGGCTGGATCTGAGAATTCACATTGGATAATAGCTGATAATAAGATAGCACAAAATTGGACCATGTTATGAATTGTCCTAAGTATTAAGTATGATGAATTCAAATTTGGGATGTTAAGAAGTTACACACCATGAATTTTGTTTTTGTTTATAGAATCTAAAAACCTTATCACCTGCTTTATTTGTGGAGATACGTAAAGGGAGAATGGGAAAATTTCTTCAAATATGAGAGTCCACTAAATTGGAAGCAAAAGCTTTGGACTCTTAAGGTGTTTTAATTCACAAAGAAATGCTGACACTTTTTGGTCTGGAGGTTCAAGAGTTTACAGTCTCCCTAAAGCAAGAGTGTCTGCTTTCATGGGGATAAAATAACTGCCAACACTCAATGGCTCTAAATGGGGTTTTTATTGCAGGGAATAGTTCCAGGTTTTTCCTTCCAAACATACATTTTTTACATTCAAATATGTTAATAAATCAGTTATTTTCCTCTTCTTGGAGAGTTCCAGGAACCCACAGTGCTGATAACTTAAGAATAGGCCCGCCTCAGGCTGCCCTTAGAAATAGGACTATTCTCAGCAAGACCAGATACTGGAGATGCTCTTGGTCGAAGAGATAAACACAGCACATTGGGTCCCTGATGGCCTATCTACCGTGTTCAATGCATAGTACATGATGGCTAGGGACAGGAGAATCCTGAATCACCCATGTCACTCAACATGTGGGTTACCTTGTAAGGAAGAAGGAAGATTATCATGCCTATAACAACTGGGAAAAGGGTGAAGTTCACATGATGAATCACAAAAGGCAAAACATCTAGTACAGTCAGGTCTCACAGGCAAAGTTTCAGCTTTCCCATACACTTGGTCTTTAAACTATGGGACTTGTAGATTTGCAGTGAAACTTCCACAGTGGCTTCTGTCTAATCCCAGCAATCTTTCAATACCTGAGGTTTTTTTTAAAATTCCTTAACACATTGGGAATAGTCCCTAGAAATGTTGGATTCTTGAGTGTTTGGACTGCATGTGGCTTATACGTGATGTGCACTTATCAGATCACATCACATGATATACAGTTATCAGATCACGTAAACCCAGAGACAGCTGAGCTCCTCTGTAGATTCCAGTCATAGAAACAAAGGTAACCAGTGAGTGTTTCTTCAGAATAAACTGCTCCAAAAGATAACAGTTGAAGTGGTAGCCCAAGTGTTCATCAAATTAAGGCAAAATTTGTTATATGATTAGGACAAACATAGGAGGCCAGCAACAGTCCACTGTCCATGCAATATGTTTCTTGTCAAGCTCTGTTTTTTGTTTATACATCTTGTTTGTCTTCTCTCTAGAGACAGTAGTCCTGGGTATCCGCTTTATTATCATGGCAGGGCAACTGAGTCCTAGGAAGGGCTTCTCCATAGGAACCCGGGAGCCTGGCAAGCTACAGAGAGATGTTACTTTTGAATAGCCTCATTGACAGCTTTCTTAAAGTGTCCTGACCTCAGATAGACAGGTATGAATTGGCATAGTTTGATATGGTCATTCAATCAGACCAGGATCCAGGGGCCTAGAACTTGAGTTGCTTCTTTTTCTTGGGCATAGTTACCGTGTCAATCAAGACTGGTTTAATGTACTGGGTACCTGGGTTATGTCTTGGGTCAAAGAGCACTTGGAAGTCATTAGCCAGCTCTTTCTGACTCTTCTACAGATTGACATGACGATATCAGTGTTTATGTAAAATTAGATAGAAGGTCAAAAGGAGAAGGTTTTATGACTCTCTAAGGGGATAAAATATGGCAACATGGAATTTAAAAAGTGAACTATTACCCTATTTTTTTTCAATCTATTTTCTCCTTATGTTTTTTGGACTGGATTATTTCTACTGTTCTGCCTTCAAGCTCACTCTATATAGAGTATATAATATATAACCTCCATTCTACTGTTAATCCTGGCTAGTACATTTTTTTTATTTCAAATTTTGTAATTTTCTCTCCTAAAATTTCTGTTTGGTTCTTTTTAATAATTTCTATTTCACTGCTAAAATGTCTTACTATTTAAATCATTCAAGCACATTTTCCTCTAAGTCACTGAACATTGTTATGCTAGCTATTTTAAAGTCCTCATCAACATCTGGATTATCTCAACATCATACTCCGTTAATTGCATTTACTCTTGAAAATGAGTCACACTTTTCTGGGACTTTGTTTATGTCACATAATTTTGGATTATATCCTAGACATTGTGAATGTTACAGTGTGGAGACTCTTGATTCTGGCTTATTCACCTGAAGAGTGTTGATTGTTGGTTAGTTTGTTTTAGCAAAACAACAAAATTTGTTGGGCTCACATTTAAAACTGTCTCTTGGGGATCGGCTCAAATCCAAGTTTAGTTCTCTTATTTGCAATGGAGCTATGCACATGTGTGGTTCCAGATCAGCCAAAGATTTGGACCGTTTAGACACAGAATTTGTAGTTCCCTCTCATTAGGTGTTTCCTTTCTGAGACTCTCCTCTCCCTTTCCAGAGATGAGGTTGCCCAGACTCTGCCCACTAATTCAGCAGTCCAGAAAGATGGTGGGTTTGCTCTTAGAGTTTTAGCAGCCCTGCCTGAGGCCTGCCTTCAGGCCAAAAGTCATAAAAAGGAAATTCATTCCATGTCTTCTTTTTTTTTTCCAAGTGTAGACTCCTCTTCAGAATCTGCCTGTTTTTTTTTTCTACTTGCCAGTGTTTTCAATTCATTTTTGTTTGCTTGTTTATTTGCTTTTGTATTTTGTCTAGTGCTAATAGTTATTATTCGAGGGATAGCTGGTTCAGTGTGAGCTAATTAGGCCATTCCAGAAGCAGAACTCTGCTGGTCAATTGCTGAAGTAGCCCACATTTGAATGCCTGGGTAAATGTAGTAACATGAACAATGGAGAGAAGTAGGCAAATACAAGAGATAAGATATAGGGAAATTTTCATGATACCCAGATGTAAAGAATTAAGATGAAAAAGACAGTGAAGTGTTAAGTCTGAGTTGCTAAGGGAAAGCAATACAATGAAAGAAACATGGAAATTGGAATGGTGTCTTAGCCCAGCTGCCATAATTAAATAGACTGGGTGGTTTAAAAAACAAATTTGTTTCTTACATTCTGGGGGCTGGAAAGTCCAAGATCAAGGTGTCAGCCAATTTCTGGTGAGAACTGTCTTCCTGGCTTGCAAATGGCCAGAAAGAGAGTGTGCTCCCTGATGTCTCTTCTTATAAGAATACTAATCCTATATATCAGGGGCTCATTTAACCTTAATTATTTCTATAAAAGTCCTCTCACCACAGCGTCATTGGGAATTAGGGCTTCAATTGTATGAATGTTGGTGGGAGAGACACAATTCATTCTACAGTAAATGGAAAACTGGTTTTGAAATGAAAAGATTATAAATCATTTTGGACATGTTGAGTATGAAATGAATAATGTACAAGTTGCTGGAGATGGAGGGCAAAGCATGGAAAAGAGATTATTGAGTTCTTGGAGAAACGGGAAGACGGGAAGCAAGTAAAATAGCATATAGGAAAATGAGAACGAAAACAGGACTGTGAAAAAGTGGTCAATTGTACTACATGTGGTTAGAAAGATCTTGAAAAAGCCATTGCCTGAAGGTCCTGAATTTGTAAATTAGGAAATCATTATCAATTTTCAAGGAGGCAGTCTTAATAAAGAGATTGGGAGGAGGTTAATGTGCAAGAGATTAAGGAAAGGCATGATGGGAGTGATATGAGGGACATATTGGGAGCATAAATGGTGGGTTGGATTACCAGGGTAGCAAATGCAGTGAGGAACCGCTGAAAGGTTAGATATATTGTTGAGACCAAAGTGAATTCAGCCCTGCTCAGATAACCACTCCTTTCAGTTGACCACATTCATCCTCCCATCAAAGTCGTTGTGCATTAACTCTACTAAGCAAAATTATATATATTGGAGATAAAAGAAATGGTCCCTGTCCCCGGATAACACATACGCCTTTTTGGCCACTTCCAAGGCTCAGTCTCTGTCTTCTGTGCATTGAAATTTTTCCTTAGAGAGCTGGAGCTCAACTTGACCTGTTCTTAATACAGCTATCTTCCTTCCCATAGGTGAGCCCCCTACTGTCTGCAAAATTAGATGATTTTTCACCCCAAAGTTAAACAACATTTCAAAACCAATGAACGTTCTTTCATGAGAACCTCATTTCATATTTTTTTAAAATTAATGCATATTGCAGTGATGATATTGCCATTTATCAAATGTGTCAACTTAATTGGAAGTGTTTTTTATTACAAAATAAACTCTACATATAAACTCTTTAGTGCAATAGACTTTGATTCACTTAGACTGGGATCAATCCTAGCCACTAGCATTGTCTTAAAAGTCTTATAAGCTTTTCAGTTGATTTTATTGCATACCCAGGATTGAGATCCGTTGGATCAGAGGTCTTTTGTGGTGTTTTGTTGACAAGCGCTGGCACTGAGGTGGGGATAGAAGTATTAGTGTCCGCTCAGTTTGGGATTGCTTTCTGCTCTTTGCACTTGCTTTAGGATGACTTCCACTGGTATTCTGCTCAACTCTGCCTCAATGAAGATATTACGAATAATCTTAACCTCACAGTAAAGATTTTTTTTTTTTTTGGTTCAATGAAAATATCATTTTATGAATGGGAAACGATTGTGCCGTTATCTGCTTCTAAATTAAAGTGTGTTTTTCTTTTTTCTTTTTTTCTTTTTATTTTATAAAAATGTTTATTTACTTAATTTGAGAGACAGAGACACACACTTGTGCACTCACACAGAAGTGAGGGAGGGGCAGAGACAGGGAGAGAGAGTGTCTGGGCTGACGCTATCAGCCCAGAGCCCAACTCAGAGCTCAATCCCATGAACCACAGGATCATGACCTGAGCCGAAACCAAGAGTCAGACGCTTAACCGACTGAGCCACCCAGGTACCCCTAGAGTGTATGTTAAATTTCTGATGAGTCCCTTTACTTGTGTAATACTTGTCTGGATTTGTATTAGATCGCATAACTTGTATTCCCCTCACTTCCAGAATACCTTGTTAAATCGCTTCAATGTAAAGAAAACAAAATGATGCCTCTGATTTTGCCTAAGAATGCTATTAAAAGCAAGCTGTAATACCTAGCTTCGATAGAGCTTGCATATACCTAGCGACAATTAGGGCATTTGACAAAAATAATACCGTGGTATATAGTCCCTACCCTTATTTTGAAGAAAAGAGACATACCGAAAAATATATAGAGAACAAGAAGGTAAAAATTGTAGCAAGCCTTATCTGCTAGCATCGGAATCCTGAAGCTACCCTCTGATGCAGTACTAAACAAGAGATCGCAACCTGAAAAGCCCAAAGACGTCATGCAGCTACTTCAGCTACCAGAAACTCCTGGGGCAAAGGAGATAGAACGTACTGAAACCAAGTTTAACACCTGCACAGTTACAGCACCTTTTAAAAACTTAGGGAAGGCACAAAATACAGCAAACAAAACTTGCCTTTCTTTACACTCTTGGTCTGAGTGGGTAAGGGAGAGATCATGGGGAAAAGAAACAAGTTGTTACAATAGGAAAGGAAATCAGGATTATAGAAGAGTAATTGGCATACCATAGACACCCCCCCTCCACTCCCCCAGTTACTTTGGGTTAAATGATTGAATGAAATGAGAGAAAAACATACTGGAAATAGTTTGGGCTGAAGCACAAATGTCATCTGGGAATTGCCTGTTGCTGCGTTGGATCAAGTATTAAATTATCCATGTGCTTATTTCTGCCGGGACATAGTTTCACCACTGATACAGGACTGCCAAAGAGGGGAAACAAGCAGGGAGCTTATCATGAAAAGAGAGGACAGTGCTTTCTCCTCTATTCTTTGTCCCCCATGCTTCGTTATAGCTCATGCACTTTTATAATATATGACCTCACATTCTAAAGGAAGCCTGGCCTTTCAAAACTCATCAGAAGTTTGTTTGGACTGCTAAGGATTCCATGGGCGTGCCAGAAAATAAATCTACTTAGGCTGATTCAGGAAATCCTTCTGTTCTTTGTCTTCTACTTGGCTCGCCTCTCCTACTTCACTTCCATCCCAAAGCAAGCCTATTGCCCCTGATAAGTTGTGTGGAAATTTTCCTATAGATTCTTCTTTTTACACACTTAATGTTCAGTTACTGACTTGAGGTTTTTCAAGTGGTTCTCATATTTAATTCTGTAAATAACTTTATTGGAGTATCGTTTACGTAACATGAAGTTCATCTATTTAAAATATACAGCTCAGTTAACTCTAGCACATTTGTACAGGTGCACAGTCATTGTCACAATCCATTTTGGAACACTTCCATCCCCCTGAATAACTCCCCTTGCGCCCCTCTGCCGTCAGTCCCCACTCCAACCTGCAGCCCCCAGTAAACACTGATGAGCTTGATTTGGTTTCTGCAGCTATAGTTTTCTGTAGCCTTTTGTACAAACTTCATCCGGATGTAAGTATCTGACATGTACTTTTAATTCAGAAACTACGCTTACCTTATTAGAATAGCCAAAGACTGGGGTGCCTCAGCCAACTCTTGATTTTGGCTCAGGTCATAATCCCAAGGTTGTGGGACTGAGTCCCTGTCGGGCTCTGTGCTGAGTGTGGAGCCTGCTTAAGATTCTCTCTCTCTCTCTCTCTCTCTCTCTCTCTCTCCTCTACCCTTTTCATCAGCTCACTCTTCCTCTCTCTAAAAAGAAAAAAATAAATAAAATTAAATTAAAAAATAAAAATAGATTTAAAAAGTAGTCAAAGACCAACTAAATTAAGTGGATCCTGTATTTCACTATAAACAGTAACAGAATAAATTAATTAGAAGAACTTTCTTAATCAGGCACCAAGACTTTATTTGTGTGCCTCTTTTGCTTTGCTGAGTTGCAGCTTACTCTCTTTTAGTTGGTATCTTGTTCAATTTTGAGCCATGCATCACATATTTTCAAGATATATGGTTCAATCTTCTTTCCAACTTTAGGCTTTATTCCACAGTCTATTTTATTAAGATATTTTTCCCCCAGAACTACAAATTATTTATGTGTGTGCAAAGGGAAAGAAAACAGAGATAGCTAATGAGCCCTCCCAGACATTTGTGGATAGATGAACGGGTGTGAGAAGGATTGATTAATTCCACATTTCTTGGGATGTAGAGAATTCATAAGTTGCATCTATTTGAAATAGAATTTCACTCTGTGTGTTTTTATTTAACAGAAGGAATGTGAAACATGTTGTAGCAAGGAATAAAGCATTGCAATGGACTAAGTCGTATGTTTTACCAGAGTTTCCCTATGATGTCAAGTGCATGTTAGCAGAACAAAAGTGTCCCGATCACAGCATGAGGATAAGGATCATTGAGTTTCTCCAGGCCGACATGACTAAGTATCTGGAAGGCTCACTGTGAGTAATAATAGGCCAGACTTCGTGCTCTGGGAGAGGGTCTGTTTTCGGAGTAGAGTAGAATTCATTTGGAACCAATTTTCCTTAGATTTTGGATGACATATTAGTAATAAGTCCAACATTGCCCAATATTTGAATGTCTACATTGTTATACAGAAGGATTAGAAGAAAAGTGAGTATAATTTGGACTCATAGGAAGGAAATTGGGCTGCTTGAAGTGAAAAATGTCCTTCTTGTTGCACTGAACAGGTATCCCAGCACCCAGCAATACAATGACGTGGTCAACGCCTTGCTGCAAGCCCACCCCTTCTTGGACGAGGATGGCTGTGGCTTTGTAAGTGACCACATGGGGCCCTTCCATCCATCTCAACCCATCTTAAAATAATAGCTTTGTACTGTCCAGTCATTGTATGCCCCATTTCCCCCTCCCTCCGTCTCTGTCTGTCCATCTGTGTCTGTGTCTGTTTCTCTTTCCCTGTCTTTTCTGGCTAGTTGTCTCTATTTTGGTCTCTCTCTGATTCTGTTCCTTTGGCTCTGTCTCATTCTGTCAGTCCCTGTTTTTTTTCTTAGCTTTGGTCTCTCTCTCTCTCTCTGTCTTTCTCTCTCTCACCCTCCCCCCCCCCCCCCCCCCCCCCTCTGGCTGGGGCTGCTCTCTTTTAAAACCTTCTGGGGGCGCCTGGGTGGCGCAGTCGGTTGGGCGTCCGACTTCAGCCAGGTCACGATCTTGCGGTCCGTGAGTTCGAGTCCCGCGTCGGGCTCTGGGCTGATGGCTCAGAGCCTGGAGCCTGTTTCTGATTCTGTGTCTCCCTCTGTCTCTGCCCCTCCCCCGTTCATGCTCTGTCTCTCTCTGTCCCAAAAAAATAAACAAAAAACGTTAAAAAAAAATTTAAAACCTTCTGTATCTCTTGTGTTCCTTTGCCTTTTTATTTTTAATCTTTATTTATTTATTTTGATAATAATACTTGTAACCCATATTCTCATTTCTCCAATTATTTCAAAAAGTGTTTTTAAATGGAGTTTTTAAGTGTTTATTTCTGAGAGAGCAAAAGAGAGAGAGGGAGAGTGAACACAGGAGGGACACAGAGAGATGCAGAGAGAGAATCTTAAACAGGGTATGCACTGTCAGTGCAGAACCCGATGCAGGGCTGGATCCTGTGAACCTTGAGATCATAATCTGAGTCTAAATCAAAAGTTGGATGCTTAATCAACTAAGCCACCCAGATGCCCCCCCCCCACTTTGTCTTCTTTAAAAAAAAATAGACTTTTTTGATCAAAAATAGACTTTTTGATCAAAAATAGACTTTTTTGATCAGTTTTAGGTTTACAGCAAGAGGAAGGTACAGAGATCTCTCATGTAGCCCTGCCCCCACATGTATAGCCTCCCTCCCATTATGAATATCCCCCACAAGGGTGGTACATTTACTACAATGGGTGAATCTATATTGATGCATCATTATCACCCAAGTCCATAGTTTACATTAGGATTCATGCTCGTGGCTGTACATTCTAAAGGTTTGAACAAATACATAATGACACGTACCCATCATCACTGATTCTTACAGAGTATTTTCACGGACCTAAAAATCCCCTGTGCTCCACCTGTTCCTCCCTTCCACATCCACTTCCTTTGTCTTCTTTGTCTCTCCATCAGCATCTTTCTGTCTCTTCCTCAAAACATGTGTAATGTGGAGTCTCTAGGAAGGGTCTTTAAGGGTTATACTACCCAAGTGGCACCTGGGTGGCTCAGTCAGTTGAGCGTCCAGCTCTTGATTTCAGCTCAGATCATGATCTTGGGGTTGTGGGATTGAGCCCCATGTCAGGGTCTGTGCTGGGTGTGGAGCCTGCTTGGGATTCTTTCTTTCTTTCTTTCTTTCTTTCTTTCTTTCTTTCTTTCTTTCTTCTTTCTTTCTCTCTCTCTGTCTCTCTCTCCCTCTCTCTCTCTGCCCCTTCCCTGCTTGTGTTCTCTCTCTCGAAATGAATAATCTAAAAACTACATTAAAAAGTAAAATGTTTTTTAAAAAAAGAGAGATGTAATACCCCAAAAGAGAAGGATGTGGGGTGCCTGGGTGGCTCAGTCAGTTAAGCATCCTACCTCTGCTCAGGTCATGATCTCGCGGTCTGTGAGTTCGAGCCCTGCTTCGGGCTGTGTGCTGTCAGCTCAGAGCCTGGAGCCCGTTTCAGATTCTGTGTCTCCCTCTCTCTCTGCTCCTCCCTGATCACGCTGTGTCTCTGTCTTTCAAAAATGAATAAATATTAAAAAAAAAATTTTTAAAAAGAGAGAAGGATGTGACACCTATACCAGGGCTATCATCACTAGAAGGAAGTGCCTTCCTTCCTCCTTTCCTTCCTTCTATTTTCTTCCTGTATTTTCAAGAAATGTTTATTATGTGGGGATAGAATCAGAATTTTCTGAGTGGGAGAGTGCCATATATATTCTTTTTACCATCCAGTCTCAGGAAAGAGATTGGATTCCATGTCTGGAACTAGTAACTATCGAAGCCCAGACTGGAATTGAGGTATTTTTGGTTCTCGTATGACATCCTTTCTAAAGTAAGCTGCTGCATATAAAAGCATACTGCAAAATAAACCTAATTTTCTCTAAAAAAAAAAACTCTATACAAAAAACCCAAAAAACTACAAAGAAAACAAACCCAGAGTCCTAACATTGATAATCACACTGATGTGGCTAACAAAATTGATTCTAAGAATGTCTTCTATACTCAAGTATACTATCTGCCGATGAATCAGTGTTACTGTGCATAGAGCTAGTTGCATTTTTAGAAATAATTTAAATATGCTGTTTGAATAAATTATATATTCACAGAGTTCAAAATTCAAAAGCTACAGCAGGCTATGAATGGAAAAGTCTCCCTCCCACCTCTTGTCTTCCCCCTAATTTTCCTCCCCAGAAGTAACTAATGCTATCAAAGATTCCATCCAGAGAATATTTGCATTCATGTAAGCAAATATATATTTATCTATTTACATTTTGACCTTTAGTTTCATGATTATGAAAGTGAGTCAAATAGAAAATAATGAACAATGCTTACTTCAATTTTGTGTGCATTTTAGCCACCTCCATCCCAGTGGCATTAATGAAAGATGGTTAACTGATATGGAGACCTGAAAAATTGCTTAGCATGTTACAGCCCATGTTTGTTTAGCATGTACAGCCCATGCTACATAGAATGAAAGGGGAAACTCTGGTGCATGGTAGATATTTACCCAAATTCTCCCTGCAAGTGTGCGTGAGGTTATGTTTCTAATGTTACAGTGGAAGACAGAAATTTTCTGAGAATGTGAATGTGTGTGTGTGTGTGTGTGTGTGTGTCTGTGTGTGTGTTTGAGAGAGAGTGAGGGAGAGTGAGCACAAGTGAGCAAGCTCTTTGTCATTTTTAGGGCTAACTTTATTTGCAACTTTTTATTTTCGTAAGTCCAGACAGAAGTTGAAAGAATGCTACAATGGGCACCCATATACCCTTTTATCTAGATCAAGGTTTCTTAACCTTGGTAGTACTTATATTTTAGGCTGGATAATTCTTTGTGGTGGGGGCTGTCCTCTGCACTGTAGGTTAGTTAGCAGTATCCCTGAGTAACCCCACCCACTCACCCAAACCATTATGACAACAGCAGTGTCTCCAAACATTGCCATGTGCATTCTGGGAAGAGGACAAAATCCTGATAATTAAGAATCACTGGGGCGGCTGGGTGGCTCAGTTGGTTGAGCCTCCAACCCTTGATTTCGGCTCAGGTCGTGATTCCAGGGTTGTGATTGAGCCTTTGAGCCCCATGTTGAGCAATGGGTTGAGTGCAGAGCCTGTTTGGGATTCTCTCTCTCTCTCTCTCTCTCTCTCACCCTCTTCCTTGTGTACTCTCTCTCTCTCTACAAAGAAAAATAAATTCTTTTAAAAAGAATCACTGATTTAGACTCAGTAAGTGTTAATATTTTGCCACATTTATTTTTCCTGTCTCATATTTCTTTATTTGTTTTGGCTGGGCATTTGGAAACAAAAAACAAGTTTCAGACACCATTCCTAAATACTTCAGCATGTATCTTGTCAGGATATGGATGATCTCCTCTACAAGAACGATACCATTTTTATACCTAAGAAAATTAGCAATAATTGCATAATATGATATATAATAATTACATAATAATATATATAACCCGTATTCCCATTTCTCCAATTATTCCAAAATATGTTGTTTTTTTTTTTTTTTAATTTTTCTTTCAACGTTTTATTTATTTTTGGGACAGAGAGAGACAGAGCATGAACGGGGGAGGGGCAGAGAGAGAGGGAGACACAGAATCGGAAACAGGCTCCAGGCTCTGAGCCATCAGCCCAGAGCCCGACGCGGGGCTCGAACCCACGGACCGCGAGATCGTGACCTGGCTGAAGTCGGACGCCCAACCGACTGCGCCACCCAGGCGCCCCTCCAAAATATGTTTTTGAAATGGATTTTTTACTATAAAATCTAGTCAAGGATTATTCATTGCATTTTTTTATTATGTCTTTTTAATTTCTTTTTTTTTAATGTTTTTTAAATTTATTTTTGAGAGAGAGAGAGGGACAGAGCATGAGCAGAGGAGGGGCATAGACGGAAACACAGAATCCAAAGCAGGCTCCAGGCTCTGAGCTGTCAGCACAGAGTTGGACGTGGGGCTCGAACTCATGAACTGCGAAATCATGACCTGAGCTGAAGTTGGCCACCTAACTGACTGAGACACCCTGGCGCCCCTTTAATTTCTTTTTTCTAATTTCTTTTATTTTTTTCCCTGATACTTATTTTTTGGACAAGTCTAGTCCAGTTGCCATGTAAGATGTTTCACATTCTAAGTTTGTCTGAAAGTTTCCTAAACATTACATCTGGGTTTAAAATGTGGAGCCAAAACCTGCTGGTGATGCCAGGGACTATTTCATGTACTAGATCGGGTGCCCATAATGTCAGGACTATTTTAAAAATTTTTTTTAATGTTTATTTATTTTTGAGAGAGACAGAGACAGACTGTGAGCAGGGGAGGGGCAGAGAGAAAGGGAGACAGAATCCGGAGCAGGCTCCAGGCTCTGAGTTGTCAGCACAGAGCCTAATGCGGGGCTCGAACTCGCAAACTGCCAGGTCATGACCTGAGCTGAAGTCAGATGCTTAACTGACTGAGCCACCCAGGCGCCCCCAAGGACTATTTTTTATTTCAGAGGAATTAAAGGAGAGCTGTATCCATATAGCTTTTTCCACCCTACTGTCCCCCCCCCCCCAGGTGGAAGAGTATGGCTAAGGAGGATGATTATTCAGTGACATGGGATTTTCTACTGAGGCATCTGTGTAAGGAACTCATGGTGCCAGGCATGTATATGATATTATGTATATACGTATATGATATTATGCAATTATTGCTAATTTTCTTAGGTATAAAAATGGTAGATGCTCAGTAAATACTTGCCAATTTGTTTTTTCCCTGTTCCTATCAGACAGTTAATAAGAAGAGAGGGGAGAGGCTGGGAAAAAGAAATTGGCAATTGAAAAACATCCTGGGGGCGCCTGGGTGGCTCAGTCAGTTAAGTGTCCAACTTTGGCTCAGGTCATGATCTCAAGGTTGTGAGTTTGAGCCCCGCGTCAGGCTCTGTGCTGACAGCTCAGAGCCCAGAGCCTGCTTCAGATTCTGTGTCTCCCTCTCTCTCTGCCCCTGCCCTGCTCGTGCTCTAAAATAAATAAACATTTAAAAAAATTTTAAAAACCAAAAAAAAAGAAAAAAATCCTAACAGTTGAATGCTATAATACTTCCCACCACATCAGCAGGTTTAGAAGGACTTCAGAGCTGTAGGAAACATGAGGGGAAAAGTGTGTTTGCATTATTTCATATTTTAAGGCTAAGAAGAATATAAACTATCCATTATTTCTGTGCTGTTGTAAAACAGTGGTGGCTGAGGGCAGACCCACAAGCTTGTGGGCGGTGATGAAGAGTCTCTGACTCATACATAGCTAGGAGCTTAATCAGAGTCAAAGCTGTCGGCTGACCTCAACCCACAGCACTCCTCTCCAGGGCTTGGAAGGTTTTATGAACAAACGGCACTTTACTTTACAAATAACTTCCATGAGTAGCTATTCATTTCAGTCTCCCAAAGCCCAGTGCAGTTTACGGCACTGGTCTGGTTGTTCTATTTTATAGCTGTGGAAACTAAGACAAAGGTTACTTGCTGACGGGTTTCTTGGCTAATACACACGAGGCCTAGACCCTGGGCCCTCCCAATGGAAGTCTTTCTTCTGAAGGATAGGGAATAACCCATAGAAACTTAAGCCAGGGAACAAGGAATGGCAAAATCTAAGTGCTAGCCACGCTACTAATGTGATTTCAGTGGCATTCCCATTTGCCCGTGAGGAAACAGAGCTTAGAAAATGTGCCCAAAGTCACCCAGTCTTGGACCTATTCAAGCATAGTGCACTGCTGGAAGTCAAGGAGCTTAGAAGCAGCCTTGAGGTTCAGGTTTTAAGTGTTGGGCTACTCCTCACGCACTAAGTTCCTCACCAAGCAAGGCCAAAACTCTGAGTCTTGCTTCTAGTCTGTTCCTTCGACACCTGGGTCCCTCTGCATCACAGAGGACTGACGCAAGGTGTCCAATATTTGTAGTTTCAAGATGCATCAGGCACTGTGCTGGGCTTGGTGGGCAAAGCAGACATGAACCTGGCTTTGTGTGCTTACAGCCTAATGGAAGGAAAGGAAAGAGAGAAGGAAGGAAGGAGGGAGGGAAGGAAGAAGAGAATGAAGGGGGGAAAGTAAAGAGAGGAAGAATGAAAAGAACAGAACAGAAAAGCATCACAAAGATGAAGGTAAGGCCCCAGTGTGGTAAGTGTGGACAAGGAAAGGTGAGAGCTGATGACCAAGGGAAATGAGCTTCTAGGGCCTGAGAGGTCTCCATAAAGAAGTGATGGCTGAGCTGAGATCTGGAGGCAGAGCAGGGTTAACTAGATACTAGCAGGGTCAGGGAGGACAGGGATAGAGCTTTCCAGGCCAAAATCAAAGGCCCAGCAGAGGAAGAGCATGTTGGCTCATTGAGAAAGCCCAGTTGTGTCCCTCAGCTGTTGCCCATGTCTTTGATCTCCCAAACACTGCACATGGCAGACAGATTCTCTCAGAGTTCAGATCTGAACATCTGCTTTCTCCCTCAATGTGGCCTAGGAGGACTTCTTAGCCTGGCTTTGCAGCTGGATTACCTATAAAGCCTTGAAAAATACAGACATCCAGGCTCCACTCTGACCTACTGAATCAGAATCTCTAGGGTCTGGGCCAGCAGCATTAGTGTCCTTGGGAACCTGTAAGAAATGCAGATTCTTACATACCCTGACATACCAAACCACAGACTCTGAAAGACTAGCCCAGCAACGTGTGTGCGTGTGTGTGTGTTTATTTCGAGAGGGGTGGGGGAAGAGCGAGCATGAGTGGGAGAGGGGCACAGAGAAAGGGAGAGAAAGATAGTTCCAAGCAGGCTCTGCACTGTCAGGACAGAGCCCGACATGGGGCTTGATCGCAAGAACCATGAGAAATCATGACTTGAGCTGAAATCAAGAGTCAGACACTTAACTGTCTGAGCCACCCAGGTGCCCCAGCAACCTGTGCCATCCTGGAATTGAGATTCGGGTTAAAGTTCGAGAACCATTGCTTTAGAGGAAGAACCCAGGACAAAAGTTCCCTATGAGATGCCGATGTAACCTGTCCACTGACAGGGGTTTGAAAAGATCTGGTTCTGGATTACCGTGAAGCTCCTTTATGGGGTAACCGTGCCTTTTAGGATTGAGCTCACTTCTCTCTCTTGCCTTATTTCCTAGCCTATTCTCTGCCATTCCCCATGGTGACCTCTGCTTCCCGGTCATGCATAGCTCTTGGCAGCTTTCCAAATGGCACGAGCTATCCCTCTGTCCACTGCACAGGCTGCTTCCTCTGCCTGGAACTTCTATCTACCCCTTACCGGGCATCCCACCTGCTGTCTCCAACCCCCTGGTGTAGTTTTCTGACACTGAGATCTAAACCTCAGCTCACATGTGCCTCCTACAGGAAGGTTTCTGTGGTCTCCTAGCACAATGTAAGATAATGCTGTCTCTTCCCCTGTTATAACACTGTTCACTCTGAATTGAAATTACTCATCCCTCTGCTAGACTGGATGCTGTGTCTGCCTGAGCCCTCCTCTCTCCCAGGGAAGAAACCTGGTCTTTGTGTTTGAAAGAGCACATGCTCCACAAATATCTGGGGAATGAATGCCAATAGTATTCACCAATGTGAATTTCAAGGGATGACAGAAAAAATGTTTAAGAAAATGCATCAATTCATATCTGCATAAGCCAGTATCAGTTCTTTCTTCGAACCCAGTGGAAAAGTGGCATGTGTCGTGGAGACAGCAAAGTATGGTAGAAAACATCCAATTTGGGGCGCCTGGGTGGCTCAGTTGGTTAAACATTTGACTTCGGCTGGGGTCATGGTCTCACAGTTCGTGCTCTGCATTGGGCTCTGCATTGACAGCTCAGAGCCTGGAGCCCGCTTCACATTCTGTGTGTCTCTCTCTGCCCCTCCCCTGCTTGTGTGCTCTTTCTCAAAAAATAAACAAACATTAAAAAATATTTAAAAGAATGAAAAATCAGAAATAAATCCATTTAGTTTATTATTAAAAAAAAAAGAAAACATCCAATTTTGGGAATTAGAAAACCCCAGTGTGGCATTGGGGGATATATTATTATTTTTTTGACTCTGTTTCCTTAATTATAATTTAGAGATTATAATTTTTATGGCAATATCACAAGATTGTTGTGAAGATAAATGGAAGGATAGCTCTATTAATTTTATTATTGTGAGGTAAAAAGAATTGCAAACCCAAGAGTGATAAAGACTGTATTGTTTATGTGGGATTATTCCAATCTCCTTGAAGAGTAACTGTCTTGTTTTGTTAATTTATGCAGTTTTTGTGGAAACGAGCTCTCAAAGATCGCTTTAAATATGTTCGAAGACCCATAGAAGATGATGAACAAGTGGTGAGAAATAAATGTAAATTTGGACACCGAAGAGGTCAGACCAAGAAATTTCTTCCTGATACAAACTCTGATGGCATTAAAATTGTCCAGATAAAAGTAAGATTGGATATTTAAATATTCTGTTTATTTGTTGACTGGTGATTAAGGCTACTAAGTAACAGCATCTATGATCACTAAAACAAAATCAGATATTCTTTTTGAAAATTGGAGGTAGGGAAATCTGTTCTGTGTGACTAATAATATGAATGATAATATTTCCAAAAGAGGGCTTCTAAAAACAGTTTGAGCAGAGTGTGTTATTCATCATCTCATGTTTATTCTTTCGCAACCTTCGAAAAACCTGGAAACGCCCTTATGTTCTGGGTCTTGGAAACATCTCTCTTCCTCTCATCATAAAATATATCTTATGTTCCGGCTGTTCTTATGGTTACAGACGGTTTTAAAGACTCATCTCATGGGGTAGCCTCTATCCCCAAGGTTTCAGGGAGGAAGGTAGGCCACGTGCATGGATATAAACCCCATCTGGCTCTTCCCTTGCCCAGAGAGTCCCCCGTGCCAACCCTGCAGTGCCCCAGGCCTAAGGGCCAGGCAGCGCCTGTAGATCTATCCTTCAGTAGGGGGGTTTGCTGTAAGTAATGTGCATGCAGGTCCTAATAATTGAGATCCTATAAATATCCCTACCTCAGGGCCCCCAAATATGGTCAAGAACAAAAAATGGTCCCTGCTAATAAAGTGAATGAACTCCTTAAGGAAGGATGTCCAAACTACCAAGTATAGAAGAAGTCAAATCCCATGGTGGCCAATTGTGTTTCCACCCCAATCCAACATGAATATGTAATCCTTACTCTTCGCCACAGATGCATTGATGTTAGTGATTGTACTTGGTGTAAATATTCCATTTTCGTTCTTAGCTGGTATATTTATTTGATCGAACTAGAGTAGCCGATCTTGGTTGTCTCAGTTTTATTACTACTACCTGTAAGCTCCAGGGAGCAGGAATATTTTTAAACATGTTTTGCAAAACATTCATCCTCACATCATAAAAAAGAAAAAAAAATAGATGAAGGTGTGTACATTTTAAATATCTTATAATTTTCAGTAAGATTTCCAAGTCATAGGCCAGTTAAGATAATAAAACTTCTATGCCTGCTCTTCAACGAAAAGACAGGTGAAAGGTAAAGATTTAGTGGTGTAACTTTTTAGAAGTTTTGACTGCAATATTCCAGTTATAAACAATACTCATGATAGAGGCACCTGGGTGGCTCAGTCGGTTGAGCGTCCGACTTCAGCTCAGGTCATGATCTCATGGTTCATGAGTTCAAGCCCCACATTGGGCTCACTGCTGTCAGCCTGTCAGCGCGGAGCCTGCTTTGGATCCTGTGCCCCCCTCTCTCTGCCCCTCCCTCGCTTGCGCTTTCCCCACCAAAATAAATAATTATTTCTAAAAAAACAAATAAATAAATAATACTCATGATAACACAGAATTAGATTTATTTTAATTATCTTTTATCCTCTTAAAAATAAAAAGTCACTTTGTAAAGGGACATAATTATGTTACACATAGATTGGCTTCTTCACAAAATTTGATTTTCAGTATACGAAAAATAGAGCTCCTTTCGAAATAAATTAAAGGTCTGCAAATTCAGTTTTCCTTTTTGTTCTATGATGCACGGCCTACCAAAATTCAATGGAATGAATTAATGGTAAATCGGAAGATGAGCAATTGTCGCTAGCACTGGAACTCCAGGGCACATTCGGGGAGTCAGGGATCACACAAACCAAATGGCAGCTCCTCTCTTTTGTTGACACATCATCACTGAACCAATCTCTACACTTCTCTTTCAGTTCCCTCTCAACACTTCATGTGATGACACCCTTCGCGAATCTTCCCTTCTTTTCTCCTCCCCCAGGCCCCCAAGACAAGCCTGAATCCTCAGATGAATCCTGCTAAGATCCATGCAGGGGATTTTGCTACAACACACACACACACACACACACACACACCCAACACAGATGAATGTACCAGGGTCCGAGATGAGTTAAGTTACAACAGAATTTAATTTTGACCTTCCTACCAGCCAGCTGGGGCAAAAAGATTCTAAAGTGATCATTGTTCACACCTGAAGACACAGTGTTTTTTCTGACAAACATATCTCATCGGTCAAGATTTACTTTTCTCCTTCTTACAAATGGAGCCACAGATGACTGATTCTTTCTAAGACTGTAACATCCGTGTCTGTGACCTGCTGTTTTCTAAAGCCCAAACCTTTAAGGAATGGGAGAAATTTTACACTTGAATATTACAGAAACAGTGTGCTTCTGTATTTTTTACCCCGAACAGTGATTAAGCAAATGGAAAAACCCTAAGAAGAATGGAAAGATAAATCCACTGAATATACCACTTATCTCGTGGAATTTTATACTTCAGATAAATTGCCTAAATTACTTCCCATCTCCAGCTTGAACTTCTGATAGCTCCTTTTCAATGTCTTTAAGATTTCTGAAAATTAAAGACATTTGGATTAAGATACTTTGGTAACTTTCACATCTTTTAAACTCTCTTGCCCGGACATAATATTTCCATAATACAGAAAACAGTTATTTCCTGTGCGACAGAGCTGGAAAATGCTGATGGACGCAAGAAGTCAGGAGTCAGGCTATTTTCTCAAGGGCAGGGAAGTGGGTTTGGATGAAATAGAGGAAGGTTTTGGAAAGGAATAAAGGAGAGGAAGAGATTTTCATTTGCTTTGTTTCATTTCTGTTATTTCTCTTTTGATGGTTGGGAGAAATTTACAAAGAACTGAAGGTAGATGTCTCTGTGAAGGAAGGTGGTTTTCTTAACTTTGTTTCATGGGCTTCTGCAGATAACCCAGGCCGCTGCTGAGTTTGTTTGGGTCTGAGTATTGGCCACGGACGTTTTATCTCTAACTTTCCTCCCATCCCAATCTCCCAGGCCAGTTTAGTGCTGCTTAAACTACACTATGAAACCCAGAGCATCCACAGTGTTAAAGTATCCACCCATGAGTCCTAAATATACCCAGGTTGCTCATATTCTGCTGCTAAGACTTATCACCACGTTGTATGGATGGCTGTACTTGTGAGAATCCCAGACTATGTTTTCAGACCAATCCTACAAAATATTGCACATTTTGCAATGTTTAAAAATCTTTTCCCAACCCCATGACCTCATGTCGCGGCTGCTTGTATGGTCATGAAGCCAAACTCAACAGCTGTGTTATCGCTCTTACACATCTGACTTTTAGTTTTAGGTCTAAGCAATTTGCAGCCCTGTGAATTGATAAATCTATTTCCTTTGCTTAATTGTCTTTGACTGTACTTTGTCTTATGTTTATAAACAGAGGTATAATTAGATTCTCAAAATGGCAGACTTAACTGAGTAATTACATAAGTTGCTGACATCTTGTTTAAATGACGACGACACTGGCTTTAAAAGCTTACACGAATTGGGGCACCTGGGTGGCTCAGTCAGTTAGGCATCTGACTTTGGCTCGGATCATGGTCTCGCAGTTTGTGAGTTTGAGCCCCGCGTCTGGCTCTTGTGCGGACAGCTCAGAGCCTGGAGCCTGCTTTGGATTCTGTGTCTCCCTTTCTCTCTGCCCCTCCCCTGCTCGTGTTCTGTCTCTCAAAAATAAATAAATGTTTAAAAAATTTTTTTAAAGCTTACATGAATTGTATAGAGCTGCGTGGCAGGGTAGTGGAATTTTACCTTGTACTATTTGGGTGTGTGTGAAAAATCTCAGGTGTAAATTAGAGTTGAGGGAGTCAAACTCAGTTCATGGTGTATCATGGTCATTGTCCTGTGTAAGCCTCGCTCTTGTTCTGTACATTTCTTTGTGTTCTCCTCCCTATCTGCTCTTCCCTCACTTCTGCCCTTGGGCCACCAGTCCAAAGCGTTCCGTATGCATCTTTTTATCTGTAAGTGTTCCCGTTGGGTTTATATATATATATATATATATATATATATATATATATGACTTAATGTAAATGGTATTCTAGACTTCATTCTTGTTTCACTTTTTTCACTAATACTCTCTGAGACTCTTTCACATTAGTGTATTCTAGCCCATGATTGCAGTGATTATAACGTACTGCTTACCTCAAGCCCTGTTCCTCCCCCACCAGGAGCTGTGTGGTAGGGAACACCGTCATACATGCCTGCTTCTGGCCCTACCTGTGTGTTACCTCTCTGGGTTGTGTACCCAGAAGTGGAGCTGATGGGGTGGAGGGTGTGCCTTTACTGCATTTGACCACTTCCTTGCCAGATGACTTTGTCTTGTTACCACAGCCATGCGTCCCCTTGTATTCCTGCCAACCCCTGGCATTATTCAGCCTTCTAAACTTTGCCAAGTCTAAGAAGCATCAAGGGTAATCTCATTCTTGCCGTGATTTGCATTTCCCTGCATAATTAATGAGTCTGAGCATCTCCCCACATGTTTGTTAGCCTTGTGAATTTTCTTTTAGAAAATTCTCTCTTTAGATCCATTGCCCATTTTTTACACGAGTTAGCATCTTTTTCTTGTTAATTTGTGGGAAGCAGTCTTTCCCGTGCCCTAAGCCACAGAGACGTTCTCCTACTCTTTGGTCTATTAAATTTATTGTTTTCACTTTCGTGTTCAGACCTTTAAGTCATCTGGAGTCCATCTTCTGTACACTATTAAGTAGGGATCACCACATAACGAGCCGCTTTCTCAATACCAATTACACAACAATCCATCCTTTTCTTATCGGTTTTTGGTGACACTTTTATTGTATATTAAGTTCCCAAATAGACATGGGTATGTTCTGGGCACTATCTCTTTATTCCATTAGTCTATCAGTCTGTTTTTAATGCCATTGCCACATTACATTTGATGACTTGGTGTTTATTACTTAGTATCGTTTAATGCTTAGTGTCCAGACATTTTTTGTTCCCTGTGGAAGATGTGTTGGGTCAGGGAAGTCCCTCAGTAGAGGGGTTTCTGATCAAATTCATCCTCATTTTTTCAGAATAAGGGGAAGGACAGGAGATCCTTCTCTCGGGAACCAGTCCCTGGGACTCCTCTGTCACATCTGCCCTCCCACAGGAGAACTAGAGCCTGGGCTAGTGGTGCCACATTCAAGTGGGAAGGCTGGGCCAAAAGAAGGTTCTGGGCATCTGTCAGCACAGGCAGCTCCGGGATAAGCTCTGTCTTGCTCACGGGGAAAGCCTTCTGTGACATGATGGGGATTCCCAGCTGGAGGAACCCTGCTCCTGTCTTCCTGGGATGGAGGTAGCGGCGGTATCTGATCTGCCTGAGGCACTGAGTGTGGATCCTTACACGGTCACAGCCTGATGCTCGTCCTTTCTTGAAATCTCTACACCAGAGGATTTCTTGGCGGTCCTCTTGGGCCTCTGCCAAATGCCCCGTTTGAGACACTGGGATGTCAATAAACTTTCAAAATGCTTCAATTCTTCTTTACCGCTTTTTTGACCAATGCATGCATTTCCTTTTAGTAAGTAATTGGGGTTTCTTTCAGCCAACAGAGCCCTCAAACTATTATAAACTTTTTCTCATGGGATATAAGCAACTTTGATAATAGCCAATGCTTCTTTCAAAATTTCTTAAAAAAAAATGGCTTCCCCCTTTCCGGTGTCCAGTTCTTTACCTTTATGGCTGATCTTTTCGTTTACTTTGAAAATCTTCTCCTCTATCTTTGTGAGGTAGATTAACTCTAAATTGGATAGTTGGTGAAATTTTATTTTGTGTTCTTGAAGCAGGATAGAAAGGACTCTGAAGTTTCTACAGGAGCTTTGCTTCTCTCTTTCTAATTTTTTAAAAATTGCAATGAACTTTTCTCAGTTTGGGAATTTTTAATGTGATCTTTAAGTGCATAAATTATTTTATCTTTGTTAGTTAATTTAACCTGCTTTTAGTTTCTTTTTAATAGTTTTCAATAAATAACTTAATTCTATAAATCACTTTCTTCAAAACTCCCTTCAATATCATCTTCTAGGGGTCCTCATTTTATGATGTACTTGTTATATCCCGTTCCGAGTCCTTACAATCCATGTTATCTTCTCCAGGAATAGCAGCAGTTCTAGACTTCTAGTCCCTCATTTATCATCTGCTTATTGTGGTTCTGTTCATTACTGAAACTGGGGTATTGAAGTCTCCAACTTTTATGATTACTGACTTGTCTCTTTCTCCCCTCAATTCTGTCCGTTTTTACCACATGAGTTTTGGGACTCAGTTATTAGGGGTATATCAGTTTATAATTGTTGTATCTTCCCAATGGGTTGGCTTTCTTCCCATTAAAAAATATCCTCCTTTGACTCTAGGAACAATTTTTGTCTCAAAGTTTATTTAGTCTGATATTAGTAGCCATTCCCTCTCTCTTTCGGTTTCTGTTTGCATGTTATACCTTTGCCCATATTTTTATCTTTAAGCAATTTGTGTCATTAAATCTCAATTAAGTCTCTAGTAGATGAGATGTAGTTGGATCATTTTTACAATCTTGTCTGCCAATCATTAAATATAGCTGCTGATAAGATAGAATTTGTGTCTCCTGTTTTGATATTTGTGTTTTATTCATCATCTGTTGTTATTTTATTCTTTTCAAAAAAATTTTAGGGGCACCTGTGTGGCTCAGTCAGTTAAGCGGCTGACTTTAGCTCAGGTCATGATCTCACATTGTGTGGGTTTGAGCCCCGTGTTGGGCTCTGGGCTGACAGCTTGGAGCCTGGAGCCTGGAGCCTGCTTCAGATTCTGTGTCTCCCTCTCTCTCTCTGCCCCTCCCCCACTCACACTCTGTCTCTCTCTCTCTCTCTCAAAATATAAATATTTTAAAAAATTAAAAAAAAATTTTTTTTGATGTTTATTTATTTTTGAGAGAGAGGGCAGAATGTGAGCAGGGAAGGGGCAGAAAGAGAGGGAGACACAGAATCTGAAGCAGGCTCCAGGCTCCAAGCTGTCAGCACAGAGCCCAACGCGGGGCTTGAACTCACTAACTGTGAAATCATGACCTAAGCCAAAGTCAGATGCTTAACCGATGGAGCTACCCAGGTGCCTCCATTATTTCATTCTTTAATTACTGCCTTCTTTTGTGTTAAGTAAACATTCTCTAGTGTAATAATTTAATTTCCCTTCTTGTTTACTTTAGTGTATATACATTTTTAGTTATTTCCTTAGTGGTTTCCCGGAGAAATAGAACTAACATCTTAAATTTCAATAATCTAGTTCGGATTAATATCAATTTAATTATAATAGCATATAAATCTTTGTCCCTATATGGTTCCATCCTTCTCCCCTTTTGTGCTGTTATTGTCACATAAATAACATTTTATACATTGTATACCCAACCACATGGGTTTATAATTACAGCTTCATGCAATTGTCTTTAAATTAAGATAGCAGAAAGGGTTACAAACAGAAAATGCATTTATACTCTCTTTTATGTTTATGACCTTTACCAATGTTCTATTTTTTCATGTGGATTTAAGTCATAGCCTAATGTTCTTCCATTTTTCTGCTAGTGACCAATTCTCTCAGTTTTTATTTTTTTGGGAATGTCTTAAATCTCTCCTTCATATTTGAAAGGTGTTCTGCTGAATATAGAATTCTTGTAGTTTATTGTTTTCTGGTTTGAGTATTGGATGTTCTGATATCTCAGTTAAGTGGTTTTGACTGTAGCCAACAGAAAATCCTTTCTAAAACCGGCCCATATTATAAGGACAGCTATGCTCTCACATTATAAAAAACTCAGAGGTAGAGGAGGGCGGGCATTATGACTGCTCACCATTTTAACCATCTTGTCTCCTCCAGACATTCAGCACGATTGTTGCTTCTCCACTCCCTTGAAATCAGGAAATCAGGTGTGGCCATGAGACTGACTTTAACCAAGGAATATGAGTAGAAGTGACATGTTTGTGGACGATCCAGTGTGCAGTGCCCCTCTCCTCCCTTTTTCTTTATGCGCGATGTCTAACAACATTCTAGGTGGTGGAGCCAGGTCCTTGGGTGAGGAGGATGACGAGTTGGGCCCCAATATGGACATATCACAGGAGTAACAAATAAACTTCTGTTGCTTTAAGGTTCGGCTGCTGTTAGGCACAGCAGCATAACTGTGCCTATCCTGAGTGATCTCGGGGGCTCCCAGCACAGAATGTTAGGCTTTGGATCCACATCTCAGTGATTCTCTCTGTGTTGGCTTCATGAAGTGACAGGCATTTTTGAGGATCCAGCTGATCCTGCCATCCTTCCCAGGGATTTCATAGTCTGTATCTTTGTTCTATATCCGGATTTCAGAGATCTATGAGAAGTATTACCATATGTCATAATAAAAGTGCTTACAACATAGGGAAACTTTGCTTTATGTAAAAAGTACCTAGTTTTCACATATTCAGTGAATCCATTTGGAGATTCTTTCTAGTTCCTCAATACAGAGCAGATCATCTCCATTGTGACCTTGTTAAGGGCATTTCTCAGAGTCTGAAACATGGAGGAAACAAAGTAATATTGCCCCATCTGATGTGGAATATCCTATCAAACATGTCTTGGCAGTTTCTTTCAAGAGATTAACCTGTGCTTTTTATTTATTTATTTATTTTAAATATGAAATTTATTGTCAAATTGGTTTCCATACAACACCCAGTGCTCATCCCAACAGGTGCCCTCCTCAGTGCCCATCACCCACCCCCCCTCCCTCCCACCCCCCATCAACCCGCAGTTTGTTCTCAGTTTTTAAGAGTCTCTTATGTTTTGGCTCCCTCCCTCTCTAACCTCTTTTTTTTTTCCTTCCCCTCCCCCATGGTCTTCTGTTAAGGTTTTCAAGATGCACATAAGAGTGAACACATATGGTATGTGTCTTTCTCTGTATGACTTATTTCACTTAGCATAACACTCTTTCCAGTTCCATCCATGTGGCTACAAAGGCCATATTTCATTCTTTGTCATTGCCAAGTAGTATTCCATTGTGTATATAAACCACAATTTCTTTATCCATTCATCAGTTGATGGACATTTAGGCCTTCCCATAATTTGGCTATTGTTGAAAGTGCTGCTATAAACATTGGGGTACAAGTGCCCCTATGCATCAGCACTCCTGTATCCCTTGGGTAAATCCCTAGCAGTGCTACTGCTGGGTCATGGGGTAGATCTATTTTTAATTTTTTGAGGAACCTCCACACTGTTTTCCAGAGTGGCTGCACCAGTTTGCATTCCCACTAACAGTGCAAGAGTGTTCCTGTTTCTCCACATCTTCGCCAGCATCTATAGTCTCCTGATTTGTTCATTTTAGCCACTCTGACTGGCGTGAGGTGGTATCTAAGTGTGGTTTTGATTTGTATTTCCCTGATGAGGAGTGACGTTGGGCATCTTTACATGTGTCTGTTAGCCATCTGGATGCCTTCTTTAGAGGACTGTCTATTCATGTTTTCTGCCCATTTCTTCACTGGATTATTTGTGTTTTGGGTGTGGAGTTTGGTGAGCTCTTTATAGATTTTGGATACTAGCCCTTTGTCTGATATGTCATTCGCAAATATCTTTTCCCATTCCGTTGGTTGCCTTTTAGTTTTGTTGATTGTTTCCTTTGCAGTGCTGAAGCTTTTTATCTTCATGGGGTCCCAATAGTTCATTTTTGCTTTTAATTCCCTTGCCTTTGGGGATGTGTCAAGTAAGAAATTGCTGTGGCTGAGGTCAGAGAGGTTTTTTCCTGCTTTCTCCTCTACGGTTTTGATTGTTTCCTGTCTCACATTCAGGTCCTTTATCCATTTTGAGTTTATTTTTGTGAATGGTGTAAGAAAGTGGTCTAGTTTCAACCTTCTGCATGTTGCTGTCCAGTTCTCCCAGCACCAATTGTTAAAGAGACTGTCTTTTTTCCATTGGATGTTCTTTCCTGCTTTGTCAAAGATTAGTTGGCCATACGTTTGTGGGTCTAGTTCTGGGGTTTCTATTCTATTCCATTGGTCTATGTGTCTGTTTTTGTGCCAATACCATGCTGTCTTGATGATTACAGCTTTGTAGTAGAGACTAAAGTCTGGGATTGTGATGCTTCCTGCTTTGGTCTTCGTCAGTATTACTTTGGCTATTCAGGGCTTTTTGTGGTTCCATACATATTTTAGGATTGCTTTTTCTAGCTTTAAGAAGAATGCTGGTGCAATTTTGATTGGGATTGCATTGAATGTGTAGATAGCTTTGGGTAGTATTGACATTTTAACAATATTTATTCTTCCAACCCATGAGCACGGAATGTCTTTCCATTTCTTTATATCTTCTTCAATTTCCTTCATAAGCTTTCTATAGTTTTCAGCATACAGATCTTTTACATCTTTGGTTAGGCTCATTCCTAGGTATTTTATGCTTCTTGATGCAATTGTGAATGGGATCAGTTTCTTTATTTGTCTTTCTGTTGCTTCATTATTAGTGTATAAGAATGCAACTGATTTCTGTACATTGATTTTGTATCCTGCGACTTTGCCGAATTCATGTATCAGTTCTAGCAGACTTTTGGTGGAGTCTATCGGGTTTTCCATGTATAATATCATGTCATCTGCAAAAAGTGAAAGCTTGACTTCATCATTGCCAATTTTAATGCCTTTGATTTCCTTTTGTTGTCTGATTGCTGATGCTAGCACTTCCAACACTATGTTAAACAACAGTGGTGAGAGTGGACATCCCTGCCGTGTTCCTGATCTCAGGGAGAAAGCTCTCAGTTTTTCCCCATTGAGGATGATATTAGCTGTGGGCTTTTCATAAATGGCTTTTATGATGTTTAAGTATGTTCCTTCTACCCCGACTTTCTAGAGGGTTTTTATTAAGAAAGTACGCCGAATTTTGTCAAATGCTTTTTCTGCATCGATTGACAGGATCATATGGTTCTTATCTTTTCTTTTATTAATGTGATGTATCACATTAATTAATTTGTGAATGTTGAACCAGCCCTGCATCCCAGGAATGAATCCCACTTGATCATGGTGTATAATTTTTTTTATATGCTGTTGAATTCTATTTGCTAGTATCTTATTGAGAATTTTTGCATCCTTATTCATCAGGGATATTGGCCTGTAGTTCTCCTTTTTTGCTGGGTCTCTGTCTGGTTTAGGAATCAAAGTAATGCTGGCTTCATAGAATGAGTCTGGAAGTTTTCCTTCCCTTTCTATTTTTTTGGAACAGCTTGAGAAGGATAGGTATTATCTCTGCTTTAAATGTCTGGTAGAATTCCCCTGGGAAGCCATCTGGTCCTGGACTCTTATTTGTTGGGAGATTTTGGATAACCGATTCAATTTCTTCACCAGTTATGGGTCTGTTCAAGCTTTCTATTTCTTCCTGTTTGAATTTTGGAAGTGTGTGGGTGCTTAGGAGCGTGTCCATTTCTTCCAGGTTGTCCAGTTTGTTGGCATATAATTTTTCATAGTATTCCCTGATAATTGCTTGTATTTCTGAGGGATTGGTTGTAATAATTCCATTTTCATTCATGATTTTATCTATTTGGGTCATCTCCCTTTTCTTTTTGAGTAGCCTGGCTAGAGGTTTATCAATTTTGTTTATTTTTTCAAAAAACCAACACTTGGTTTCCTTGATCTGCTCTACCGGTTTTTTAGATTCTATATTGTTTATTTCTGCTCCGATCTTTATTATTTCTCTTCTCTGCTGGGTTTGGGGTGTTTTTGCTGTTCTGCTTCTATTTCCTTTAGGTGTGCTGTTAGATTTTGTATTTGGGATTTTTCTTGTTTCTTGAGATAGGCCTGGATTGCAATGTATTTTCCTCTCAGGCCTGCCTTCACTGCATCCCAAAACGATTGGATTGTTGTATTTCCATTTTCGTTTGTTTCCGTACATATTTTTAATTTCTTCTCTAATTGCCTGGTTGACCCATTCATTCTTTAGTAGGGTGTTCTTTAACCTCTATGCTTTTGGAGGTTTTCCAGACTTTTTCCTGTGGTTTATTTCAAGCTTCATAGCATTGTGTTCTGAAAGTATGCATGGTATGATCTCAATTCTTGTATACTTATGAAGGGCTGTTTTGTGACCCAGTATGTGATCTATTTTGGAGAATATTCCATGTGCACTCGAGAAGAAAGTATATTCTGTTGCTTTGGGATGCAGAGTTCTAAATATCTGTCAAGTCCATCTGATCCAATGTATCATTCAGGGCCCTTGTTTCTTTATTGATCTTGTGTCTAGATGATCTATCCATTGTTGTAAGTGGAGTATTGAAGTCCCCTGCAATTACCACATTCTTATCAATAAGGTTGCTAATGTTTGTGATTAATTGTTTTATATATTGGGGGCTCCCGTATTTGGCACATAGACATTTATAATTGTTAGCTCTTCCTGATGGATGGAACCTGTAATTACTATATAATGTCCTTCTTCATCTCTTGTTACAGCCTTTAATTTAAAGTCTAGTTTGTCTGATATAAGTATGGCTATTCCAGCTTTCTTTTGACTTCCAGTAGCATGACAGTTCTTCATCCTTCACTTTCAATCTGAAGGTGTCCTCAGGTCTAAAATGAGTCTCTTGTAGACAGCAAATAGATGGGTCTTATTTGTTTATCATTTGGATACCCTATGTCTTTTGTTTGGAGCATTTAGTCCATTTACATTCAGTGTTATTATTGAAAGATAGGGGTTTAGAGTCATGGTGATGTCTGTAGCTTTAATGCTTGTAGTGATGTCTCTGGTACTTTGTGGTCCTTGCAACATTTCACTCACAGAGTCCCCCTTAGGATCTCTTGTAGGGCAGGTTTAGTGGTGATGAATTCCTTCAATTTTTGTTTGTTTGGGAAAATCTTTATCTCTCCTTCTATTCTGAATGACAGACTTGCTGGATAAAGGATAAAGGCTGCATTTTTTTTTTATTTCTGTTCATCACATTGAAGATTTCCTGCCATTCCTTTCTGGCCTGCCAAGTTTCAGTAGATAGATCTGTCACTAGTCTTATTGGTCTTCCTTTATATGTTTGAGTGTGTTTATCCCTAGCTGCTTTCAGAATTTTCTCCTTATCCTTGTATTTTGCCAGTTTCACTATGATATGTCATGCAGAAGACTGATTCAAGTTACGTCTGAAGGGAGTTCTCTGTGCTTCTTGGATTTAAATGCCTTTTCTTTCCCCAGATCAGGGAAGTTCTCAGCTATGATTTGTTCAATCTCTCTCTCTTTCCCTCTCTCTCTTTCCTCTCTCTCTTCCTCTTCTGGAATTCCTATTATATGGATATTGTTCCATTTCATTGCATCACTTAGCTCTCTAATTCTCCCCTCATACTCCTGGATTTTTTTAATCTCTCTTTTTCTCAGCTTCTTCTTTTTCCATAATTTCACTTCTAATTCCCCTATTCTCTCCTCTGCCTCTTCAATCCGAGCTGTGGTCGCCTCCATATTATTTTGCACCTCATTTATAGCATTTTTTTAGCTCCTCATGACTATTTCTTAGTCCGTTGATCTCTGTAGCAATAGATTCTCTGCTGTCCTGTATACTTTTTTCAAGCCCAGCGATTAATTTTATGACTATTATTCTAAATTCTTGTTCCATTATGTTGCTTAAATCGGTTTTGATCAATTCGTTAGCTGTCGCTACTTCCTGGAGTTTCTTTTGAGGAGAATTCTTCTGTTTCATCATTTTTAGTAGTTCCTGTGGTAGCTCCAAACTGCAGGGCACTTCCCCTGTGCTGTCTGGAGTAACTTGTGTTGGTGGGCGGGGCTGCAGTCAGACCCGATGTCTGCTCCCAGCCCACCGTTGGGGCCACAGTCAGACTGGTGTGTACTTTATCTTCCCCTCTCCCAGGGGCAGGACTCACTGTGGAGTGGTGTGGCCCCTGTCTGGGCTACTTGCACACTGCCAGGCTTGTGGTGCTGCTTCGATGGGATCTGGTATATTAGATGGGGTGGATCCACAAGGTGCGCAGAGGCGGAAGGGACAGGCTTAGCTAGCTTTGCCTATGGTGGTCCCCTGCAGGAGGGGCCCTGCAGCACTGGGAGGGAGGCAGACCTGTCAGAGGGATGGATCCACAGAAGCACAGCGTTGGGCGTTTGTGCAGTGCAAGTTCGGTGACGGGAACTGATTCCCTTTGGCATTTCGGCTGGGGGGGTGGGAGAGGGAAATGGTACTTGCCAGCGCCTTTGTTCCCCCACTGAGCTGAGCTCTGTCCTCCGGGGCTCAACAACTCTCCCTCCCGTTGTCCTCTAGCCCTTCTGCTCTCTGAGCAGAGCTGTTGACTTTTAACATTCCAGATGTTAAGTCCTGCTGGCTGTCAGAACTCACAGAGTCTGGCCCCTCTGCTTTTGTAAGCCCAACTCGGGGGCTCTGCCTTGCCCAGTGGGCTGCCCCTCCCCCCCTCCCCCCATCCCCCCACCCCCATCCCCCCTCCCTCCCGTCAGTCCGTGTAGCATGCACCGCCTCGCCGCCCTTCCTACCCTCTGCTGTGTGCCTCTCGTCTGCGCTTGGCTCCGGAGAGTCCGTTCTGCTAGACTTCCGGCGGTTTTCTGGGTTATTTAGGCAGATGTGGGTGGAATCTAAGGGATCAGCAGGACGACGTGAGCCCAGCATCCTCCTATGCCACCATCTTCTTCTATAGTTTGCTTTTTATTTTTTTAATGTTTATTTAATGTTTATTGTGTGTGTGTGTGTGTGTGTGTGTGTGTATGTGTGTGTGGGGGGGGGAGAGAAAGGGCGGGGGAGGGGCAGAGAGAGAGGAAGAGAGAGAATCCCAAGCAGGCTCCGTGCTGTGAGCATAGAGCCCGATGCGGGGCTCAATCTCACAAACCCTGAGATCATGACTGGAGCCGAAACCAGGAGTTGGATGCTTAATCAACTGAGCCACTCAGGCGCCCCAACTTGTTCTTTTTTAAGAAAAACTGCATGATGTGCAGGACAGTGACGCGGGGTTTTAATAAATCTTGTAGGGTGTCCTTATGTCCTAAAGTCCTCCAAACATTTGCCAAGTAAATCAATCAATCAACAAACTTCCGGGTGTTCAATTACTAACACTATACTTATAATTCATTTCTATCTTAAAACCTTTTCTTTTCCCCCTTATTGGGTATACATGTACTTCATAGCTTTCAAAGTCATGAAGTCGTTTTGTGTGTTAGCTTTCCTTGGCTTAGAAGTGAAATGGAATCGGAAGTTATGCAGAAACTACTGACAGCCAAATGCTAAGAATATCTAGTTAGGTTTCTTTGGGTTTCTTTTATGGCATTTACTGTTTGCTTCTTACTGCACCTGACGCATGATGACTTATTGAACAAATACTAATCATTTTTATAGGCTTTTGCACAGATGTTTCTCTCATGGTGCAAAACTGAGCAAAACAGCCAAAGTCGAAGAAAAATGTTGACAGTTAATTGCATTCTGTATATAATGTAATTACCGCCATCAGCAGGTGGCAAATGCACTAATAATGTGAAGTTTTACAAGTCAGCTGTGCAATTGGAAGTACAGGGCAAAGTTGCTGCCATTTCTCTGCTGGTTGACTGAGCCACACGACTGAATGCCAAGCAAAGAGACTGTTCAAGTTACCTAGAGAAGCATCATTTCCAAAGCCAATTTGTTCACAATGGAACTGAAAACAGGGATGAGTGGAATTTGACATGAAGAAAACTCTAACATCTAGCCATAGCACTGCCCAGCAGAAATACCATAGGGACCACATATGTAATTTAAAATTTTCTGGTAGCCACGTCAAAAAAAAAAAAAAAAGTAAAAAGAAGCGGATGGAATTGTTATACTAGTATATTTTATGTAACGCAATGTATCCACAGATTTATCATTTCAACATGTAATCATTGTGAAAACTTGTTAATGAGATGTTTACTTATTTTTGTAGACGAAGTCTTTGAAAGTCAGTGTTTCAAAGCATACATTTCAGTGTGGACTAGCCACATTTCAAGTGCTCAGTAGCCTCTTGGGGCCACCAGACTGGAACACTCAGGCAAACACACCCTTACAGGAATTGGAAGGTGAGGTGACACTCTATAGGGAACACCATAGCTACCGGGGAACATGACCACCTGTTTGCTAATGATGTTCAGAGCTACAGCCCCAAATCTTAGGTATAGCACCTTTACATAGTGCCTTTAAGTCGATTTTTTAAAAAATCTCTTTTAATGTTTATTTATTTTTGAGAGACAGACAGAGTGCAAACAGGGGAGGGGTAGAGAGAGAGGTGGGGGAGACACAATCTGAAGCAGGCTTCAGGCTCTGAACTGTCAGCACAGAGCTGGACACGGGGCTCAAACCCTGGACAGGGGAGATCATGACCTGAGCCAAAGTTGGACGCTTAACCGGCTGAGCCACCCAGGCGCCCCTAAAGTAGATTTTTTAATGATATACTTACAAGAATTATTAAGTTTATATAACAAGATACTTTCTTTGTAAACCTACTCAGATTGCAGGATGCAGAACAAAATTATGTTTAGTAAAAGTCGAAGTGAGTTTTTATGCATCTCTGGACGGAAAGAGTTAAAATTACATCTTAAACCACTGTGTCTTACTGCTTCAAAAGCAGTCTCAAGTTTCCATCCATAGCTAACTTAGAAATACTGTCCTTGGGGCACCTTGGGTGGCTCAGTCGGTTGAGCTTCTGACTTTGGCTCAGGTCAAAATTGCATGGTTCCTGAGTTTGAGCCTCACGTCGGCTGATTGCTGTCAGCACAGAGCCCACTTGGGATCCTCTGCCTCCCTCTATCTCTGCCTCTCCCTTGCTTGCACTCTCTCTCTCAAAAATAAATAAAACACTAAGAGAGAAGAAAAGAAATCCTGTCCTTATTTCCGTTCCAGGTGTCAGCTTAGGTAAATGAGCTCTTTGCTATTCTTCCCAACTCCCTAGGAGCTGTAGGGCTGTAGGTGACTGTGGCTGGTATTGGAGTGGAGTTGCCGGGACTGGTGTGGCAAAGGAGGCGTGGCACAAGTTCATTATCCAATTTGTTTGGAGCCAACTCATGTTCTGGTTAATTTACTCTGATTCTGCTGAAGTCACAAGTCCAACACATGACTGCTACGCTTCCCTTCAATGTATTGCTTGGCCAGGTGCGATCCGTTCCCTGCTTCGTGACTTTCCGTTACTTCCTGAGCACGTCCCCCCGCCCCCCACTATCTCTGCCTGCCGAGACAGACACCTAGCAGCCAATTCCTCGGCTGCTGTTCTGGATGATCCAGGCTTTTCTCATTCACTCGTTCCCTCTTGCCAATGTGGACTGCCAAGGAAACCAGCCTGTCAGTACAAGGCCATCCGTCTTTTCAGAGATGTAGGGGCTACACTAAGACAGGACCCCTGGCACCTGGCCATCCACGTGCTTGAGAAAGTCACTTCCCCTTTGATAGCCCCAGTTTGCTGTGAAGCTAGCCCCAGTTTGCTCATCAGTGAAGTGAGAAGCACGGGGCAGATGATTTCTAGGTTCCTTCCGGCTCAAACAATACATCATCATTAAAAGGTGAAATTTTAAATTCCGATACAGCCCGCTCTTCCTTTGAATAAGGTACTCCAGTCTAGGATATGCCCTCCCAACATTATGTTAGCCCAACCAGGTAGGAGCTTTCTAGAAACTCTACTTTCTGTAACATTTCATGGATCGGGTGCGGGTGTTAGGGGAACACAGGACATTATGTGTATACTTGTCTGTAAATGTTGATATTAGCAGGGGCGCCTGGGTGGCTCAGTTGGTTGAGCATCCAACTTTGGCTCAGGTCATGATCTCGTGGTTCGTGACTTTGAGCCCCACGTCGGACTCTGTGCTAACAGCTCAGAGCCCAGAGCCTGCTTCGGATTCTGTGTCTCCTTCTCTCTCTGCCCGTCTGACTTGTGCTCTGTCTCTCTCTGTCTCTCAAAAATAAATGTAAAAAAAAATTTCTTTAATGTCGATATTAGCAATTATAGAACTTCTACATTTGAATAAAAAGAAAGCTGTTTATAGAGTTAAAATTTTTTCCTGTGCTTTTTAAAAATGAGGATTCTTGGGGCGCCTGGGTGGCGCAGTCGGTTAAACGTCCGACTTCAGCCAGGTCACGATCTCGCGGTCCGTGAGTTCGAGCCCCGCATCGGGCTCTGGGCTGATGGCTCAGAGCCTGGAGCCTGTTTCCGATTCTGTGTCTCCCTCTCTCTCTGCCCCTCCCCTGTTCATGCTCTGTCTCTCTCTGTCCCAAAAATAAATAAACGTTGAAAAAAAATTTTTTTTAAATGAGGATTCTTTCTATTTAAAAACTTGTCATCATAGGCATTTGAGACTTACAGAAGAATATGCACAGCATTATGTATAATTTATGAGAGAAAATAAACACCACGAGGCCAAGGTTCCGCTTTAAAATTGGAACACTGTCTATACACCTTCGTATCTGCCTTTCTCTCCTCTCCCACCACCCACTTTTCTAACCCCACTGCCCTGTACTTTGAATGTTATCATTCGCCTGTTTTTGAAATCTATGTTTTGTATATGATGCCACATATGCAAGGTATCTTATGTTATTTAGTTTTGCTTCTTTTTGCAGTTTACACAATGATACGGAAACAGTATATCATCCACAACTTCTCTCTCACTCAATATATTATTGTCTCTGGGATTCATCCAAGCTCAGTTTACTTGTATAGTTCATTCTTTTTATATTGGCCTAAAAATCTACTATGATAGCAAAATACAATTTATTTGGCTATTCTTTTTTTTAAACGCTTATTTATTTTGAGAGAGAGAGAGATCGAGAGAAAAGAGAATGAACACAAGTTGGGGAGGGCAGAGAGAGAGGGAGAGAGAATCCCAAGAAGATTCCCCAGTGTCAGAGCAGAGCTCAACGAGGGGCTCGAATATTATCAATGCCAATAATTATATGTACATCATTCTGAGTTTTCTCTAAAATGGTCAAATCGCATCATCTATGAATGACGACAATTTTGTTTCTATCTTTCCAATTTCTACGCCTTTTGTTTCTCTTTCTTATTGTACTATTCTGGCTAGGATCTCTAGTAAAAGGCTGATCAAGAGTAGAGTAGAGCATCTTGATCTACTTTCTGATTTTTAGGAAAATTCTTTTAACATTTCACCATTAAAAATGTGAGCCCTTGGGGCGCCTGGGTGGCTCAGTCGGTTGAGCGTCGGACTTCGTCTCAGGTCACGATCTCGCGGTCCGTGAGTTCGAGCCCCGCGTCCGGCTCTGGGCTGATGGCTCAGAGCCTGGAGCCTGTTTCCGATTCTGTGTCTCCCTCTCTCTCTCTGCCCCTCCCCCGTTCATGCTCTGTCTCTCTCTGTCCCAAAAATAAATAAACGTTGAAAAAAAAATTTTTTTTAAATATCTCTTATTTTGATGAAAGGTTTCTTTAATTTTAAAGGGGTGTTGAATTTTATACAGACATTTTTCTGCATTGTTTGAAAAGTGGTCATTTAAAAAACCTTAATGGGTTAATGCAGTATATGATATTTACACATATTTATATAATCCAAGTTAATTGTAGCACTGTCAATAGGCCACATTTCTCAAAACCTATTTCTTTTTGGTCCAAATCTTTCTATCACAGTGGTCCTAAAATTCAGATTTCACTATGAAAAGTATGTGAAATGTAATGGATAAGTCAATCATACCTCCTTTTAGTTTACATAGTCCCCTTAGTAATGTCAGACCATTGTACTTCTGGAAATAAACTGAAGTGAGTTGTTTCCTGTTCCCAATATTCATAATTTTGTTCATGGATGAAACTGACTTACAGTTTTCCTCTTATAGTGATTTTTTTCAGGTTTGGGGATTCATAGAATGGGTTGGAATCCTTCATAGAATTCCTTTTGTTTCCCCCCAAATTCCTGAAAAAAATTGCATAAATTTGGAACACTCTGTTTTGAAAGTTTAGCAGAATTTGTCTATAAAACCTTCAGGTCTTGGCAAATTCTTTGTGGAAAGACTTATGTTTTCCAGTTAAATTTATGTAACACTGTAGGAATTTCTTTTTGGTAAATTATACTTATCTAGAGGTTTATTCACATGGTTTATCTTGCAAATCATCCTCTGTTCATAGAAAGTGGGTCTACCTAAAGATTTCCTAATGTTCTTGGAAGAGCCTTTATGTAGATACATTTTAGGTGATTTTTTTGTTGTTTTCATTTTTACAGGTGACATCTGCTCACATTCTGGTCAGCTAGACAGTTTATCAACTTGTTAATTCAAATGCAGTTCAGCCAACTGTCACTTCAACAAATTTTTCTAGAAACACTTTTTGGCTCCTCAAACTGTCTTAGACTTTTTTTTTTTTAAATTTTTTTTTTAACATTTATTTATTTTTAAGACAGAGAGAGACAGAGCATGAACGGGGGAGGGGCAGAGAGAGAGGGAGACACAGAATCGGAAGCAGGCTCCAGGCTCTGAGCCATCAGCCCAGAGCCGGACGCGGGGCTCGAACTCACGGACCGCGAGATCGTGACCTGAGACGAAGTCGGACGCTCAACCCACTGAGCCACCCAGGAGCCCCTGTCTTGGACTTTTAATAAGGATATGTGGGGTACTTCTTAGCCACCCCACCCCACCCAATATACTCAAATTTATAGTAAATATAATTGATAGTTTGATGATTTAGCATCACAAAATACCTACTGTTATTATTTTGAATTTGGATTTTATGGCATGGTGGTGCAGCTATAAAAAGGCATTTAAAAACAAAAAAAATACATGGGGTGCCTGGGTGGCTCAGTCGGTTAAGCGTCCGACTTCGGCTCAGGTCACAGTCTCGCGGTCCGCGAGTTCGAGCCCGCGTCAGGCTCTGGGCTGATGGCTCAGAGCCTGGAGCCTGCTTCCAATTCTGTGTTTCCCTCTCTCTCTGCCCCTCCCCCGTTCATGCTGTGTATCTCTCTGTCTCAAAAATAAATAAACGTTAAGAAAAAAAAAATTAAAAAAAAAAAACAAAAATACAAACAACAGCAACAACAAAACCTTAATTTAAAATCTATTTTTCTTTTAATATTTTGTCTTCTGAAATTTATATGAGTAGAAATAAAAAAAAATTCCTGTTAAGTGTGAACCTTCTGGATAATCTAGGTTTCCACGAAAAAGCTATGTAGAAAATGAAGTTAACTCTTAGATCTGTCAAGAGAACAGATTATAGTCCCATAAGTAATGAACTATCTGATTTGTTAAAGACTGTCCACTTGTTAACCACATTCAAGGCCACATGTAACCACAAGTGGTAACACTCACCTTAGGAGTGCATTAAGAGTGTGCAATAACAGCCTATAATTCTGAAGTGTTAAACTGCCACTTGAAAAATGGAGCATATTGATATTTTGAAAATATTTTGCAGGAAGAAACTGTTTGTTTAGATTCTGAGGCAGATGAACATATTAACTGGTTCCAGCAAGAATATATGAAGACAGAAAAGGACTGGGGAGAAATCGATAAGAGAATGAGCCGGACTTTGGAAATAAGAAGAAAGTTGATTAGCAGCAGAACACCTTTGAAGGACATTCTTAAAATGTTTCCTTTCTTAAAGTGCCCTTATCAGGTATCTTTATTTGCTTATAACACCTTCTGATTTTAATGTCCAAATTGATTTTTCTCTTTTCTTTTGGAGTGTAACAGAACTATGTAGCAAGATGGTGGGTGTGAATCTTGGTAGGGTGTGTAAGGCTCCACGGGCTACAACTAGGACCATTACAACTAGGTAAGAATTTCTGGAACATGCACTGCCTGCCTTCAGCTTCAAAGATCTCTCTGTCATTACACATATTGTGGAGGCTGGGAGACCACTACTTAGGGCTATTTTGACAGTGTGAAACATTTTCCCTTTGCATTTATTTATTTATTTATTTTAAAAAAAAATCTTAATGCATTTTATTTTTTAATGGTTTCAGGAATAAAATTTAGAGATTCATCACTTACATATAACACCCTTTGCATGCAGTTAGACAATCAAGAAAGTTTACTAAGGAACTGTTAATATGCAGCTTTGCCCAATATCTATTTCCTTTATGATTCCCAATAATTTCATAAAATGGTTTTAAAATACATAAAGTTTAATAGGTAACTCCAATAACCTTCCATTTAGTTTACCTAAGGTGGCCATTAAAGGGTCCTATTACAATTTTAGTGTAATTTTATCTGTAGTACATAATGAAAGATTCACCCAAGATTTTAGCCAGTATTATTTAAGAGTAATAGCCAGGAGGCTTTGGCTATTAGAAGAGTATGCCAGATTGACAACCTGCATATTGTTTTAAATCAAAACCATTTCCAACTGAGAGCCTATAAACTTCTTAAATGTAAGCAGCATATTTTAAACATCTTCGTATAAGTTCTCCAAGTGCCCAGCAGAACAGTCTCCATGCAATACAAATGAAAAGTTGATTTTTTTGAATGCTCTGTGAATTAGTGGATGATTGGTGTCTCGGTCTGTTTGGGTTGCTATAACAAAACACCATAGACTAGATGGCTTATGAACAGCAGAAATTTACTCCCCATTGTCCTGCAGGTGGGGTGATCCAAGATGAAGGCTCTGGTAGATTTGGTGTCTGATGAGACCCTGCTTTCTGGTTCATGGATGGCATTCTCTAGCTTCTCTAACTTCACGTGGCTGAAGGGGCAATCTGGCTCTCTGGGGTCTCTTCTGTAAGGGTGGGAATCCCATTCATGAAGGCTGCATCCTCCTAACCAGGCCCTTTGCAAAGGCCTCACCTCTTAATACCATCACACTGAGCATTAGGTTTAACATAAGAATTTGTGGGGTGGGGGATAAACATTCAGTCCGTAGCAGTTGGTAAGGCTGCTGTGGACGCTGGAGTTGCAGCCTTACGGGCCTTCACTGGAGTGCAGCCTGCGCAGGTTTGTGATTAAAATACCTAAGCTATGGTTCAGCATCCTTTCAAAGAACGATAGATGAGAGTGAGTCTGAGTGGGGAGTGGACAGTGGATTTTAGACCTGAGACGGTCTCTCATGCTTTGTCTTAAGTCTCTTTTTCTCCCAACCCTTCAGGCATTTCACCCTTTATATCCAAAATATGGATTGGGATATGGTTTTTGTAATGACTGTACTACTTAATGAATAAAGTTGACTATTTTTTCAAACAAAAGAGTTGAACAGGGGGCGCCTGGGGGGCTGAGTCGGTTAAGCATCTGACGTCAGCTTAGGTCATGATCTCATGGTTCATGGGTTTGAGCCCCGTGTAGGGCTCTGCGCTGACAGCTCAGAGCCTGGAGACTGCTTCAGATTCTACGTCTCCCTCTCTCTCTCTGCCCCTCCCCTGCTCGCACTCTGTCTCTCTCGCTCAAAAATAAATATTAAAAAAAAAAAAAAAGAGTTGAACATTTTAGCTTTCTTCAGGGAGTACCTCCCAAACTAAGCCTTGTGTGGCCAGCTGGGATTTACAAAATTTGTAAAACCCTTGCTCTGCTTCCTAAAATAAAAGCAAACTTAACCTTACTTACAAATACCCAGTTAATGAAAAGTCCCTATAGCCAGACAGCTGCTCCTGCTCCAAACTATTCCCACCACTTGTTGCTACTGATACTACCATTGTGTAGTGCTATGAGCTTAGGGAGCTTATGGCACAGGTATGGCTGAAGAGAAGTGGCCAGTGTAGGATACTGGACCAAGGAGTTTACATGGACCCTTCATCACCATCTGCACTCATCAATCTCCTCCTGTGAAAACACTGTCTTTCAAGAGAAAGTGGGATGCTAGTTAGACACTAAGATTTCAGCCCTTGGTCTGCTCATTGCTACAGAGGTATTATGGCTCTAAAATTTCTCACTGAACAAAGTGAGGATATATACCTTTGCAAAAATGTGTGCGTGTGCACACACACACACATACACACATCTGCATCTGCTTATGTATCTATACATAAGTATTAAACACCATGAATTCACATTTATGCCTTCAATTCCAACCCAAACCACAGGGCTTATTCTAACCTACCCTCTTTCCATACATTCTAACTCTCTTCAACAGTGAGAAACCTGACACCTATTACCCTCAATGTATTGACTTATTTCTATTGATCAGTCTTCAAGTTCATGAACCTTTTCTTTGCATTTTCCAGTATGCATTTCCTTAACCAGTGATGTTTCCATTTCAGTAAATGTTATTTTCAGTTCTGAATTTCAATTTGGTTCTTTTTTGATTTATATCCCATTTCTCTGCTGAGATGCTCCACGCCATGATATGAAATTCGCTGGTCTTACCATGTTCTCCACCATCCTAGCTTAGTGCTCCACTGAGGGTTGGCTGGTAACAGACCCTAATGGGCATTCCAGTTTTCTGATAACTACTTCTGGACCAAATTTTTGGGCAACTGATGATCTACCAAAATGTTCAAGAAATGAACATTTGTGGGTAGTATGTAACTATTCTTTACAGAGTTTTAGGGAGAGTGATGATTACATTAATTCCTACTAGTGTGAATGATGATAAATGGTCTTATAATGCCACTCTGTAAAAAAAAAAAAAAAAAAGCAGGGAGGTGGCAGCGGTGGTGGAATTCTCAGAGGGAGAGTACTTAGGCAGTGGCAGGAAAAGGTGATGTTGAGTAAAGGGGTTTCCATATAGGTAAACTGGTTTTGCTGTCACTTTGTAGTCAGATCTCCTACACTTACTATTCACCACTTACTCTTGTTTCTAAAGCTCTTCCCTTTCCCTTTAGAATGCTATGGTTAGGTATTTTTTGAAGGTTTGCTTCCTAAAATCTAACAATTTTCTTATTTTGCCTCTTGTTGGGTACTGCCTAAAGAAAGACCCTAGAATCTTAGCTGATCAAATAGCCAAAATATGCATACAGAAGTTGGAGCCCTCATTTAGTTGAGCCTGCATGCAAAGTTTTAATTCTATGGGCATAGAAATTTGCCATATCCATTATTTATCTTTTCCTATTTACTTCAGCCTTGCTTTCTTTTTTCCTCCTGTCATTACGTCTTTATTTCTCCACTAAAGCTACTCATATATCTTGTATAGATTTTAAACTAGCACTCAAAGTTCAATAAAATCCTAAGGAGTTATTTACTTCCTTATAGTCAGTACATTAGCTTTTCTTGTGGTCTTCTTCTTCTTTTTTCTAGATGTTCAGAGAATTCCAGCTTCTTACAAGAACAGATATTTATAAGAAAACAAGGCACATTTTGGAATCCTATTCGGAAAATATACTGACTTCTTTTTCAGTGGTGCACAATCCAATCAATATTGCATTGCAAGAAAAACTGAAACAGCACACAGATGAAGACATGTTGAAACGTTAGTAAACCTGGGGGTGGGGCAATCTAGTCAGTTACCTGTTTAATTCAGGATAGAGAAGCTCTGTTTTGGAAATAAGTAATTCAGTGAAACAACACACAGGATAGAAAAAAGAACTTCTCAAATAGGAGGAGCCTAGGTACAGAACTAAAAGTACACTTGAGGGGCGCCTGGGTAGCTCAGTCGGTTAAGCATCTGACTTCAGTTCAGGTCATGATCTCGCGGTCCATGGGTTCGAGCCCTGCATCGGACTCTGTGCTGACAGCTCAGAGCCTGGAGGCTGCTTTGGATTCTAGGTCTCCCTCTCTCTCTGCCCCTCCCCCACTCATGCTCTGTCTCTTTCTCTCTCAAAAATGAATAAAAATTAAAAAATATTTTTAAAAAAAAGTACACTTGATTTGGTAAAATCCTATTTAGGGAACCAGTAACCTGTTAATTTCATAATACAATCACAAGGTAAAGCATGCTAAAATCTTCCTGGGTGATGGACAGAGAGTACAGGACTCTGATCTTCTCCTGGCCATGATCTGGAGAGCGGGACATGAGACGTAGATGTTTATTCGAAAAGGATGTTGGTTAAATGCTTGTGAAACACTGGTTCAAGAAGACTGGTTTGTTCTCTGTAGAAGCAAATGATTAAAAAAAAAATCCACATTTTAAGACTGGCTTTGCTTATAATTGGCAAAAGCTTATTTTTACTTGGACTTTAAGCATGTTTACTTTGGCAGATATGAAGATGACAGCCACATGTTTGCTCCTACCAGATGTTTTTGGGGACGATCCCAGTCTTTTTGTCATTGTGAATGAGAAGGTATGTAGTATGTCAATGATTGGGCTTGACAGTTCATGTCTTCATGTGATCATTTATTCGAACGCAGGGTGGTGGCCCCTTTTGAAGTATGGTTTTGTCATATTTACCAATACGCTGCACAGCAACAAGCTCATTAATTGAGGCACCTTTATGACTTAGCGATTTTCCATATCACAGAGTGGTGACTCCATTATCTATTTTTTTTCAGGTGCAAGTGTCCACACCCGTGTTAGAAGTCAAGAACCCTTTCAACACTGATGTCTGTGAATTTTCTTTGTATTTAGAAAAAGAGAAGCTCACGAAGGTGGATGACTGTGTTACGGCCTTGGCTGCTCTCATAGCTGCCTTCCATGTATTTGGAGTTGAGTGTCCAAGAGGACTGTCCCAAACCCTCAACTTCCTAGAGACGTTGATTTTTGACATGCACAGTCCCCATTTTCCTTCTATGAAAGAAAAGGAAAAGGAAATAGCGTTTCGACACCCACTTACCTAATGTGAGGCCAAATATTGCATCAGAATTGATTTCTAGGGAAACCTAAAACTTTGCAAAAAATTGTTTTGACTTAGGGTTATGGTAGAGGTAGGTATTATCTTGTGTCAAAGGATGCAAATGAATTTCAGTACCTTCTTTCTATATAGTTAGACACTTGAAATTCTTTGTGAAATTCTGTAATAAAATACTATTTAAGAGCGGTTTCTTTTGATTCGAGTTCTAAGAAATTCCATAGCCCAAGCTACACTTTTTTTTAAAAATTTTTTTTTAACGTTTATTTATTCTTGAGACAGAGACAGAGCATGAACGGGGGAGGGTCAGAGAGAGAGGGAGACACAGAATCTGAAACAGGCCCCAGGCTCTGAGCTGTCAGCACAGAGCCTGACGCGGGGCTCGAACTCACAGACTGTGAGATCATGACCCGAGCTGAAGTCGGACGCTCAACCGACTGAGCCACCCAGGCGCCCCCCCACGAAGCTACACTTTCAAGGGGGCATTAGTTTTTGAAAGGCCCTACGTTTCAGATACACTCAAGTCCTTCAGATTAGGGTATGACATCTTACCCTTCGCTCAGTGTGCCCAACTTTGGAAGACTTAATGCTCAGGAGCTGTACATTTGTGGCCCGTGGGCGCATACTCCCCACTTCTTTCCCCCTGCTGACCTGCCTGGCTCCAGGCATTTTGGTTTCCTTCGACCACGTGTGTTGAGAACCAAGGCTCTTCTTACTGCTTGCTGAGCTCACTGGCATGGGTCCTGATCACCTGTGACCTGTGTAGCCTTCCACTGCTCCCGTCTCTTGACATGTAGTGATGGCCCTGTTCTGGTCTCCTCAAAGTTTCTCCTTTTCTCTGGCTTTGACCTCTGGTGTTGGTGTCTGTCCTGGCTGCCGCTCAGGTTTGTCTGGGTCTATAATATGGACCTGGCCTTTCTCCGCCAGAACCTCTTGGGCACCAGTTTCTGGACTCGCTCTCCTGCCCGTCTCAGAAGTCCAGGTCCTGGTTCCTCATCCATCCAGCCCAGAGTCCCATGTTATAATTCCATTTGTTCTGTTCCTAAAGATGGTGCATAAGTAAGTACTTCTTAGGTCTGGCAAGACTTGCTGTACTCTTTTCAAGTACTTTATAAGGAAAAATGATAACACTACCGTTTCAAGGTGCCTGCCCCTTGAATATCATTACCACAGCATCATCATAACCTATCAGTTTTGACAGAACAGATTGATTTAGAGACTGAAGAGATCTAAGTGTGCTAATACTTGGCAATGTGATGAGCATTTCTGGGGTTACTTCATCAAATTATTTTTTTTAAAGCTTAAGAAGGGGTTTGTATGAATTATTCAAAAAATATTTTTATGACCTACATCTCTGGAAATACATTTATTCTGCAAATATTTATTCTAATATCTTTTTCTCTATAAGTTCTATTTATTACAATGCTTAAGTCAGTGAGACAGAAGATGAAATTTCAATCAGCTGCTCCCCTTTACGATGACTGTTGACTAACTGCTTCCATGAGACTGGACAGGCAGAGGACCAATTTGATAGATGTCATTTTCACATAAACTAATCCCTATTCCATGGCTTCCACTTATTCCATTTCACTGGAATGTGCCTTTAGTTCCTTACGAACTTTATTTCCCTAAACCTCCCCCGCCCACCTTTTTTAGTTTCACAAGCTGTCTTATTCTTCCTCTCCCAAATGAATTTACCAAATTCTTAAAGATTCCTTTCCTTAGGAACACACAGTGTCTGTGGCTAAAGGTCAATGAAAACTTCTCTTTGTCTCCACAGGCTGGGGAAGACAGGTAGGGGGTGGAGCCACAGGAACACTGCAGTGAGGTCTGGCTCTAAACGTGACAGACATGAGCTGACCATGAGGGCAAATCCACATTAAGCTTTATTGTCTGTTTCATTGGTACATGATCCCCAGTGCCCAGCATGACCTTGCCACTTGGTAAATTTTCATATTGCTTCACCAACACAACCCTATTTTCTTTGGAGCCTGGGTCTACTGAATCTAGAAGTTGCAAAATGGCAGCCCGTGGTCATATTTCAACCTGCAGACGGGTCTCATTTGGTTTACACAGTGAAACTTTTTAATGTCCTTAGATGGGAAGGCCCTATCAATTTCTACATTCCCTATCCCTTTGTTTGCTTTAGCCCAAGCCTGTGTCTCTCACGTCAGGGACCTCCCTGTCATCATGGTCCTATTTCCTGTGTGAAACCTTAGACTACATCCCAGGGAAGGAATGGTGAAAAGGTTTCCCCTACTTGAGGTACACTGTTCCACCTAAGGATGCTTAGAAGCCTTGCCTCTAACATATAAAACCTGCTGCTTAGAATGAATATTTTAAATAACACTTAAAATTCTCTTTGTTAAAACATGCTTTAAATGAGAAAGAAAAAAATCCCCAATAGGTGTGAAACCTACTTAACCAAACAACTTATTTACTTAGGTACTTATTTATTGTCATTCTTTGCATCATCTGGGACATAACCTGACAACTTTGAATCCTGCAAATACATCCCCCATAGCTTTGTAATGCCCAAATCTTTGACACTGTTCCTGCTCTCATGTGTCAGACAAGCTTTCTAAAAAAAAAAAAAAAAAAAAAAAATCATACATGTGTAAAAAAAGTATCTGCAATTAAGATTTTATTTCATTCGTGTCAGATATAACAAGTGCAACTTGAATATACAAATTCTGAACAAAACAAAACAAAAAAACCAACAACGAAAAACTTATTGTAGCAAATTCATGCAAAGAAATAAAAGGGAGGCTGCAGATACCATGGCCTTTTGAATGCTGACAAATGCAAAGGACCAGCGGGGGACGTCCCAGGAAGTCCCACATCAGAAAAAATGAGAGCAAGGAAGGAGAGAGGTGGAACTTGCCCCAGAATTCAGACAGCATGCTATGAACTGACTACTGACTTTTATCTTGGCCCTTGAATAAATGGCCAATCCTAGAAGTAGACATTGTCTCCAAAGGCTAATAATTTACCTTTTGTGTTGGAAAGGCAGTGTCACGAAAGAAACACTACAGCTAGCAGTTTATGGATAATCCAGGGCTTTCATTTAAAGTGCATCTGTACATTTACAGAAGTTAGGGGAACTGTTCTACAGAGAATCTTTCCAAAACGGAGGTTCTTGAATAACTGCTTTGGGAAACCCCCTCCTGGATCTGTGAGCATTTACAATCTTTGTGCTGACTGGTGTTGCTCTCTCACACTCCGCCCTTTCACTAAAATCCACATACTCTCTCTTCAGCCAACTCTAAGAAAACCTTTGGGTCTGGAGGAAGAAGATCTGGGACAGAGCTCTTTATGGATTAGTGTTTCCATCAACAGATGAGCCCTTCAGCCCCTGAAAAGCACTACAGTTACGTCATGGACAATCGGAGAGAAGCTTAAGATCATCTCATAAATAGTTCAAGATCCTTACAAACAAGCCCTCCCCCACCCCGCCCCCAATATAATTGCATATTCCTTGGATACCACTGGACTCTTGTAGATACACAGGGCACCACAATGTAGAAGCCTGGATGCCATTCAAATACATCACCTAATTTATTGATATATTTTATTTTTCAATTCCATTATTTATATACACGTTTTTGGTAATTATAGTAATGATGCTGGTGAAAAGTAATTTAACATTTCATAATGCGTGCAAAAGTAAAAACACTGATTTAGAGAAAAGTAATTTTTTACATCTATTCAGCCCCAACAGATTATGACAAGCAGTTAGGCAATATCATGACTTGCAAAGTTATACTTAGCATAATGTTGCAGTTCAAAATATGGCACAGAATTAACAATACAGGTAACAGTCCCACTGGCTAAACTTGGCCAGGTCTTGACTAATTTGGTTTAAGTTGAAGTTGGATTATATAAAAAGGTTTCTGAAAGTACTGAAAAAGAAACCGTGTACATGAAAGAGGACTCAACAATGTTTACAAAATGCCAAAAGTTCTTATCCCGACCCCCCCTTTACCATAAATAATTAATGAAGTTCCCTTTCCCTCCCACCCCTCCCCCAGCCTCAAAAAGATTTACAAAGATAAATTTAGCTCAGTGAACAGAACCAAAGGATGAGTGCTCTTAGACAGTACCTGGTTAAAAGCTGAAGCACTTTCATAAGGATTCATATATATTGTCTCTTGAGGAATATAAATAATCTGATAGCGTTGCTCTTTTGAGTTTGGGAGACTTCTCGCTTAGGAGTTAGAACTGTCCTTGTGCTTTGAATAAAACATGAGCTTTAAAGCAGAAAGCTGATGGTATTCAAAATTCACCATCTTCAAAGTTCATTGTGAGAGTTCTTCTCTGCAGCTTTGAACATCAGGATAGAATTGAAAATTTTGAGAGCAGGTCCCAACTTAATGCTCATAATTTTAACAATGTCTGTTTGGGTCATGAGCAGAAAGGCTTCTCCATCAATTTGCTAAAAGGGGAGGAACAGACAAAAAGATTATGAATCGATCAGATGTAGTGTTGGGCAAATATCCAAAGTTAAGTTACCAGCTGTCCTCTGCGGAGCAGACGAGAGTTCGTGTGTGCAAACATTTCCTGGTTGATGAACCTTTCTTATCTACAATAACCAAACTGGAAGCAATGTGGACTGGAAGCAAACATAAAACTCGGTCCTCTGAAAAATCAGCCCACAGGAAAATGGAAGGTGCCCGTATTTTCCCGGGATTGCTCTGACTTAGGCAATGAGTCCACAGGAATTTGGATAAATCTGGGGTGACTCAGATCCAGTTCCCATTATGGTAGATTTTAAATGCGAGTTAAGCACACAAATGTTTGTGGATATAAACAAAGGAATTCAGGCAAACATGTCAGCTGTGTGCTAACATTTTTTTTTATTAGCTTTCCCCAGTGAAGGAAAAAAAAAAAAAAACAGTGATAACATTCATTTTTAGAGTGGCTACAACCATTCTTTGTATGCAGAAAAAAAAGGAGTTACTACCAAGGCAATCAACAGTGTAGATGGAGACACAGGAAATGAAGGTGATGAACGTGGTGTGGAGAGCTGTAGACTGGGTGACCACAAGAAACATCCTTCCTCCCCCTGGGTCTCTTCCAAGACTAAACTTCTGTGCTTCTACCAGAACTAAACTTCTGGTTTAGTGGACAGAACAAAAGAATAGTCTTTTTTGTAAAAATTTTCAGGTTTGGGGACATTCTACCACCTTCAAAAACAATCATTCATTTCTCTTTCGGTTTTTCCGTTTTACACCACAAGTGAAAGAAAAGTAAAACACACTTTGGCTCTCTGCCTCAGAGTACATCACAAACCTTGACAGCAATGTACGGTTTTGGGTTGATGGTGTCTGTCCCAAATTCACCTGCTGAAGTCCTAACAGGGCCCTAAGAAGCTCAGAACGTGACCTTATTTGGAAACAGGGTCACTGCAGGTGCAATCGGTTAAGATGAGATCATACTGGAGTAGGGTGATCCAAGATGATGGAAGTCCTTAAAAAAAAGAGGACATCTGGAGCCAGAGGCAGACATGTATAGAGGGAAGACACTGTGAGGAAAAGGTTTAACAGCATCTCCAAGTCAAGGAGGGCGGCCTGGAACAGAGGTTTTCCTCTGACCTCAGAAGGAAGCTATCCTGCTGACAACCTTGCCTTCTTGCCTTCTTCAGACCTCCAGCCTCCAGAACTGGGAGACAATACATTTCTCTTGTCTAAACTGCTGGTTTGTGGTTCTTTGTTATGGCAGCCTCAGCAAACTCATACCAGTCTAAATTCTGTAGACAGTTTACTAAATAAAGGCTGAAACAATTAAGCCGCTGTTTAAGATTTTCCTCTTTCCTCCAATAACAAAGCAAACCTGTAAATCCTTTTAACCAGTACCAGGGTCATCTTATGCAACTTCAAGCAGTGACTGTTTGGAAGAAGTTTCCCAATTTTCAGCAAGGAAGCATCTTAGTGTCTGTCATACCCTAGAAGGAAAGGCACTCCCACGTAAATTTCCGAATGAAGACAAGTTCAGTGGCAGCTAAGAGAAATGTTCTGTTGCTTCTTGGGGAGCATTTGCTCTGGTCTCATTTGCTTGTGCTCTGACAGTCCTCGGGTCAAACGAGGCCAAGCAGAGAGGCAGATCTATTAACACTTCACTCAACCAAGGCAGACCTTAGTAGCATAAACGGTCTGATCGAAGTCTTCTAAGTCATTAATGAAAAGGTCAACTAACACACCGGTTCCCAAGGAGCTCATTGCAAAGACGGAATTGTTTATTATAACCTCGGGCCCTACTGAGTCTCTTGAGATTATATAAGAGTTTAACATGACAGATGACTGACGAAAAGAAACATTTAGAGAATGGCAAGGCTGGAACCTGAAAGCTAGGAGTGGGGTGAGAAGGTGAAGTTTTGGTAGATTATTTTTAAGGTTACACTGGAAAGAAAAAGTCAGCTTGAGGCGGGTGCCAGCCAGTATATTTCACACAGGCTGCTCCAACGTGTGACCATATGGACAAGCCTCATTTGGAAGGAAGTAAACTAAATTTGAGAAAGCACTTTCTAAGCACAGTGATCACCGCAGTGTAATACTGGGTTTGCTTCTGTTTGCCTTTGTGACGTATATAAACTGCTCTAACTCCAGAGATTAGAGATTAAGTATCTCGCTAACGGCCCAAAACTCTGAAGGAGGGTTTGGAAGTCAGGCAGGATTCTGGCCTTCCATTTCATTACTCTTTCCAGCACTCCTGGTTCTGCTCCCCATGCTTTAACTCTGCGAATCACAGTGACATGCTGTTTGCGTGTCTTTCTCAGAGGGTAAAGGTATGAACGTGCTCACTCAACACACACTTATTAAACACCTATCACATTCCAGACACTCTTCTTGGGCCTGTGCATACAGCAAAGAATAAAAGAGATATATAAGCAAAACCAAGCAAATGGGTAAACCAAAACTCCCTGTGAAGTTTATGGTCTAGTAGTGGAAGAGAGACTGTAATCAAAAAGTATGACAGGTAAGCAAATTAATTAGTAACGAACTGACAGTAATAAATTCTAAAAGGTGATCAGTGCTACGAAGAAAACCTCCGGGTGGGGAGGTGGCTGTACAGCAGGGGCAGGGATGGATGACTGAGAAGGTGGCATCTGAGCAGAGGGAGCACGGCATGTGAACGTCTGGAGGAACAGCATCCCGGGCACAGCAGACACAGAAGGCGCCTGGACAATGCGAAGAATGGCAAGGAGGTCAGTGTGTGCAACAAACAGGGTAAGCCAAGGATGGAGCAAGCCGAGGTCAGGAGGTTCTCGCCTCTCTAGAGGTCACGGCAGGCCCTTGTGAGGATTTTTGCTTTTATTCTGCTTTATTTACTGGAAGGCTACGAATGGAAGAGTGACATGATTTGACTTATTTTGAGCAGGATCATTCTGGGTAGGCTGGGAACAGACTGTAGAAGAGCAAAATTAGAAGCAGGGAGACTGGTTAGGACGTTACAGTGTTGATCCAGGTGAGTGAGGATAGGGGCTCAGAGCATAGTGGCAGTGATGAAGGCAGAGACACAGCCAGAATCCCTGTATGTTTCCAAAATACGCCCAATAGGATTTTCAACAGATTAGATGCAGAATGTGTAAGAGAAAGTGACGTCAAGCATGGTTCAAATCATAGCCCGTCCTAACACCTGTACTTTGCCTCTTAGAGATGACTTACCAGGGTTTAGTTAGATTTGTTTTATGGTTTACTTCTAGGCCTTAAAACCAACACCTGCTGACCTTGTGAGACATGAATTTCACAGGAATTTATAGGATGAATAAATAAAGGAATGAAGGACTATGCAAACAATCACTGTCTCGCTCCTCACAAAGAGGATCTGGCTTTGAGAACACTGTTGCTCTGTTATTTAGTTTCAGTAAGATTCAAGTTCAGGTTCAAATATGTTCTTTCTTTGAATACATTTTTCTACGCCACGAAAGCATATTCAAAGAAAGAACATATCTGAACTTGAATCTTACTGAAACTAAATAACAGAGCAAATCCATATGGATTGTCTAGATATCAACAGAACAAAAAACAGTTCTAATATAGATGTACTATAAACTTATTTTAAAAAATGTTTTATTATCTCAGGTAACAACTACATGACTTTTTTTTTTTTTTTTCCACAGAAAGAACAACAGCTCCCTGCAGATGTCTAAATCTGTTCAGGGACTGAAAATTAACTGAGTGTGATCCACGAAGAACTTAGAATTTAGGAGTTAAGGAAAGAAACTCAAAATCTGAACAACTATCAATTAAAGACCAACTAGAAAGAAGATGAAACATTCCTGAAACAAGAACATAAATCAGAAAAAAAGGATGCTGAAAATCAGATCCTTGTATACTTTAGCAGGCTTCTGTCTAAAACAAAATAATACTAATAGTATAATGATGCTGACGATGCTTGGATCCTTAGCTGTCTTGATACTCTTGCCAGGCTCTTTTTTTTTTTTTTAATTTTTTTTTAAATTTTTTTTTTCAACATTTATTTATTTTTGGGACAGAGAGAGACAGAGCATGAATGGGGGAGGGGCAGAGAGAGAGGGAGACACAGAATCGGAAGCAGGCTCCAGGCTCTGAGCCATCAGCCCAGAGCCGGACGCGGGGCTCGAACTCACGGACCGCGAGATCGTGACCTGGCTGAAGTCGGACGCTTAACCGACTGCGCCACCCAGGCGCCCCAAAATTTTTAATGTTTATTTACTTTCGAGACAGAGACAGAGCATGAGCAGGGGAGGGGCAGAGAGAGAGGGAGGCACAGAATCTGAAGCAGGCTCCAGGTTCCGAGCTGTCAGCACACAGCCCGACACGGGGCTCGAACTCACGAACCACGAGATCATGACCTGAGCCAAAGTCGGACGCTTAACCGGCTGAGCCACCCAGGCTCATCTTGCAAGGCTCTTAATTGAAAGTATGCTATTCTTAGCAGCTGAGGCTACACAGAGGCAAAGAAGGCATATATACTTGTAACTATAGAAAAACCTTCTGAGATTACTTGGGTCTTCTTTCGACCTTCTGGTAGCCAAGATGAGAGTGAAAACAGACTGCTCTGCTTGGAGGCGCTGACAGGCTAGGGGCTTATTTTTAAAGGGCTCTAGTGAGAACAGAGTCTGCTATACTCAAATAGCATTACATGCACGGTAGTTAAAGCCAATTTCTTTTTTGTTTTAATGTTCAATATAGGTCATAACATTATTAAGCATCTCTTATCTTGATGTTTTGGGCAGGCAGAGGATAAACTAATCTCCCAAATGCAGACGGTAATGACTATCAGTTATTATAAACATTACTGAGATAGGTATAAGATCTAAGGGGTTGTTTTAGCAGTAACAGTAATATTTAGTATAACATTAAATGAATTTAATCTTGGTGTTGTTAAAGTGATGTTTGAAAATAAAATAATGGGAACTAATTTCACTGTATTCAAAACAAAATGTTGCTTATCTCCCTCTTTGGTTTCTTTCTGTGCTATAAGAAAATGCATGCTATTAAGGTTTTTGCGTGTGGTTTGTTTTTTAGGAACGGGTCTGGTGCTATTGCTGTGGAGCATCATAAAATGGTACAAACACTTCTGTTACATCCGATCTCATAGGAAGACATCTGTGTACAAATGACGAATGCTGCCTGTTAGACAACGCCATGCCAATCTGTCGATTTCAACACCAGGGCTCTCTTCCCTCCTCTCCCAATTCAAAACATCTAACCGTTCACTGCATTTCAGTGGGACACTTACTTCATCTTTAAATACCTTTCCGTGTTCTTCACAGCCAGGTAAGCTTTGTATGAATTCTGACACCTGTCAAAAATAAGGTAACAATTCCAGTTGAAAACAGAAGCCCGAATCTAAGTGCTACAGGTTCAAAATGTTTAACCTGCATGCGTTAGTTGTTTCTCTCAGAACAATTTCTTCCCTTTCAGGAAGAGAGACTAAGCCCCACACACATTCACTGTATCTGCTCCTGAAGCCAGAATTGCTACATCCAGTTCCTGGCAGACAAAGAAAATGAAATATACCTCATCTGTGCTCCATTTGGAAACTTTACTGGCAGGAATTCCAGCTACGGTGGGGAGAAGTTTGCTCTGCTGCTCCCAGCGCAAGGGCAGACATGGAATTGGTGATTTAAAGGACAGAAAGACAGCCGACCGGCGCTGTGCTTGTTGTAGGCTAGGTTCTTCCCGGGCACCTGCTGGATTGAAACAAACCGGAACTCACGCTCTGAAAAGGCGCAAAGACAGCCCCAAGTGCCAGGTGTCTCCCCCAAATAATGAGTTGGTGGGCGGCACCTACTTAAAGCATGCTTCCTTTCAACATTATTGCCAGTGAACAATTACACTCTCCTTTGTCCTTACAGAAGGTTAGGTCACGGTAAGAAACAACCTGTAAATTCAACTTACACGTTTGCCACATTACCCTTTATGGAAGATGTGTCACGTTAACAATGTTGCCTCTTTAATGTCTCCTGAAAGATACTTGCCTCCCAGCTTTAGTGGCAAGGAAAAGGACTATCCAAGCCTCAGGAAATGGTTTTGTGTCCCTTTCAGTTGTGGATGTCCTAAAAGTAACCACCAAATTGTACATGCTCGAGTCCAGCCACTGTGGTTACCCTGTGTTACTAGACCTGTTCTTTCCTTTTAGCTCAGCCCTGGTTTCATCTTTCAATTTCTGTTTACCAATCCCATTGGCTTTTTAAATAGCCTACTTAATTTTTTTAAAGGGATATGAAATTATTGCAATAAAAATAAAACAGAAAGGCAAATGCTTTTTTTGTATTTGTGCTTTTCATTCTTGTATTTGTGAAGATCAAAATTAAAGCTACAGAATATTCCATTCATCCGCCAGATCTTCTGAATCCAAACATATTTACTGCTGCTCTCCTAAAACAGCCATTTCTTAGCAAATGATTTTATGTCACTGGGACTTCTAAAGTTTGTCAGTAATTCTCTCAAGATCCTTTAGAAAAGAAAACTTCTGAAAACTACTTACTCAAAGCCCATCAGAAGAAAGGCTCCTCCTCTACATTTACTCTCCTCCACCCCTACACCATCTCAGTTACAATGCTACTTCAATTTCGGGGCACCTGCGTGGCTCAGTCAGTTAAGCATCTGACTTCGGCTCAGGTCATGATCTTGCAGTTCACGAGTTTGAGCCCCACATCAGGCTCTGTGCTGACAGCTCAGAGCCTGGAGCCTGCTTTGGATTCTGTGTCTCCCTCTCTCTCTCTGCCCCTTCCCCTCTCACACTCTGTCTCTCTCTTTCTCTCAAAAATAAATAAACATTAAAAACAATGAAAAAAACAAAAACAATGCAACTTCAATTCCACCACAAGTTTTTGCCAAATGGTTACCCAGTTTAGGCTTTTGTGTCACTGAGACTATTTCAAACTGGCTTGTATCTCTAAGATTATTTTAAGGTTTTTTTTTTTTTTTTTTTTTTGAAGAGTAAGCTTTACAGAAAAGTAGACAAATCGTTAAGTGTACATACAGCTCAAAGAATTTTCACAAAGTGAACACACCAATGTACCTAACACCAGGATCAAGAAACAACATGGCGGCACACCCAGAGCCTCCTGTGTCCCCTTCTAATTACACCCCGGCCAGCAAGGGTGACAACCACCTTCCTGACTTCTAACACCACAGGTTCTTTACCCTGCTTCTGAATTACACTCAGACGAAAATCTTGGCGTTTCTGGCTTCTTTCTCTCAACAGCATTGATTATGAGATTCTTCCATATTGCTCGTTGAATGTGCTCTTTGCTGCATGGTTTTTCAATAGTTACGAACATTCCACAAGTAACTGGGAGTTAATGGACATTTTAGTTGTTTTTAATTTTTGGCTATTACCAACAGTGTTGCTTTGAACATTACCTGTACCAGTCTTTTCTTGGACACATGTATGATTTCTGTTGTGTATGTGTATGTGTATATGTGTATGTAGTGCATGCGTGTGTGTGTGTAATATATATATACAAATTCTGCCAGTTTTCCAAAAACAGTTATGCAATATGTATCCACTAACAGTGTAAGGGGGTTACAAATGCTTTCCATCTTCAGTAACATGTAGTATTGTCTATCTTTTTACACTTTAACCATTTTGGTGAATTTGTTGTGGTATCACATGTGGTTATAATTGCAGTTGCCTGATAACTAATGAAGTTGACAATCTTTTCCTATGCTTATTGGCCATATGGAGAACCTCCTTTGTGAATTATTTATGTTTTATGCCCGTTTTTTCCATTGGGCCATCTTGCCTTATTTCTTACTGATTTGTAGAAGATACACACACACACACACACACACACACACACACACACACACACACACA
>NW_024412429.1:35072170-35132292 GCF_014898765.1 Herpailurus yagouaroundi
ACACACACACACACACACACACACACACACACACACACACACACACACTGGATAGGAATCCTTTGTTGGAAATAGGTATTACGACAATCCTTTGTTGGAAATTAGGTGTAAGTGAAGTTTAACTTACTTTTTTTCTTTTATGGTTAGTGCTTTTTGTAGGTCTACTGAAGAAATCTTTGCTTACCTCAAGGTCCTAAAGTTAGTCTCCTCTGTTTTTCCCTAAGTACTTTATGTTTTACCTTTCACTTGAAATTTCAATCCACCTGAAATTTACTTTGGCATGGTATGAGATAAGGATTGGCATTCCTAATGTATTTTTCCACATGGATTTCTAATTGCCCAAACATGATTTTATTGAACAGACCACCCTGTTCCCACTGTACCACAGTGCCAGCTTTAACATAAATACGTGTCTTCAGATCCTCTCTTCTGTCCCACTGGTGTCTTTACACCAACCTACAGGTTTTAATTACTATCACTTGATAAGTGTCCTGATGTCTGTGATCTAGGTCTTTTTCAAGACTGCCACAGCTATCTTTAGCTCTCTGCACCTCCATATAAAATTTAGGGTAAGCTTGTGGAAAAAAAAAACCCGCTAGGATTTAAATGGAGATTACCACTAAATACAGACCAGTCTGGTTTTGAAAAACGACTTCTTCACAATATCCAGTCTTCCAATCCAAGTACAGGGTATTTCGCTCCATTGCTTTGGAACTTCTTTATGACTTCTCTTTTATCTTTTGTCATTTTCATGTAGAGGTCTTGCTCATCTTCCGTTAATTTTATTCCTCTGTATCTCAAGTTTTCAGTTTCTTAAAAATTTTTTCTTATTGTTCTATTGTGGCTCCTCAAAAACTTTTAAACTAGCCTAATCTGAATTTTGAATTGCTCTATTAGAAAGGAACTTAGAACTATTTAAAAAAAAAATCTATCTGGGGCGCCTGGGTGGCACAGTCGGTTGAGCGTCCGACTTCAGCCAGGTCACGATCTCACGGTCCGGGAGTTCGAGCCCCACGTCGGGCTCTGGGCTGATGGCTCAGAGCCTGGAGCCTGTTTCCAATTCTGTGTCTCCCTCTCTCTCTGCCCCTCCCCCATTCATGCTCTGTCTCTCTCTGTCCCAAAAATAAATAAACGTTGAAAAAAAAATTAAAAAAAAAATCTATCTTACTGAAGCTAACAGCCACTGGTCCTCGCTCTCTACCTGAGTTGAGCTCATACAGAAAAATCTACCCGCTCCACATGAATATATATATATTATATAATTATATGTATATATGTGTGTGTGTGTGTGTGTGTGTGTGTGTGTATTCTTTTTAAATTTCCCAGAGTTCAAGATGCTTTTGTTTAGCATATATGAATACAGGGTAACTTAAAAACATTGCTTAATCTCAGACATTCCCAAGAGTTCTGCTAATTATTTGAAATATAATATTTGTGCATCTTTCATGAGGCAGGCTACTGTGAAATGGTAAGATTTCCAGTTCCACACCAGAGTAAAACCGTAGAGCCTACTCTATGGTTTGTGCTCTGATTGCTTGCCACATAAGTGTCGGTCTTTTCCAAAGTGATACATTTATTATATAACTGTTTCTATTCTATTAACACTTGCCACTGTTCCCTCCTTCACTGCAGCTCCATTGTATTTGCTGCTAAAGTTGTCTTATTCGTGGTTCATTTCTAATGTTACTACATTATTATTCTTTAGAAAAACAACGGAGCCATTCTTAAAGAAATGACTAAAAACCATAAAGCTCCCCTATTTCTGGTGGCTCCTGCATGTCTTTGAAGCAGATAATATAAACAGGTCTAGACACATACATCATTCTAAACCTAAAACCAACTTTGCATCTTTCACTTAAGACTTTCCTTCCTTTTGCTGATTCTTTCAGGCTGATTGATGTCCTGAGGCCCAATGGTGTTTTCCAATGAATGAGGCAAAACTAGTGTTTACCAGCTATATAGAAGGTTCCATCTCTTCTGAAAATAACAGTGTGTTAGCTATGATCCCAGTCCCAAAAAGAGAGAAACAACTTTACTTAAGTGAATGTGTATCTGAGTCCTTGAATGGCACACAAATATGACTCCAGGTTTTCATTTTAACATGCGATCAGACTGAAATAAATGTGAAAGACTTTGGCTCAAGTAGGCGGCCCAGTGCCAAGAGTAAGAAGAGGAGGTTTGAACGTGCACAATGTGCTCCAGAAAACGAAGCCCTTGTTCCAGAAGACATTTCTGCTACCACCATTTTATCACTAGGGTCATATTTCTTACCGCCCTCCTCTCAAACTATTTATCTGCATGAAAAATAACACTTTTACAAGAGTTTTCTGTATGTTTGAAGTTCCCTGAAATGAAACGTTTCTAACGTCCTTCTCCCCCTCCCCTTTGGTTTTGTGCTTCCACAGTTCTTCAGGGCTACTCAATTCTATACCACTGGGCACAGAACTGCCCGGGGATGATTTCCAAGTCTATTTCTCACCAATCCTTGCAAAAGTAAAATATTATGAGGAAAGGTTATACTTTGTTTAGAAATTGTCTAAATGGCTTTTATTGTTTTATGACTATCAAGGATATGTATTTCTGGTATAATCTGAGAAAGTGAAGGAAGGATGAACAGGGAGGTGCCTGGCTCAGTCAGAAAAGCATGTGACTCTTGATCTTGGGGTCGTGAGTTCGAGCCCCATGTTGGGCACAGAGACTACTTAAGTCAATAAAATTTTTTTTTTTTTAATTTGGGATTTAACAAATTATTTTTTAGCACCTGGGTTGAAGGTTCAGTCAGCTAAACATCCGACTCTTGATGTCAGTTCAGGTCATGATTTCATGGTTTGTGGGATTGAGCCCTGTGTCAGGCTCTGTGTCAGCATGGAGCCTTCTTAGGATTCTCTGTCTCCCTCTCTCTGACCCTCCCCTGCTTGCTTGCTCTCTCAAAATAAATAAATATTTAAAAAATAAAAAAAAATTAAATAAATATTAAGAAAAAAAAAAGAATTGAAAAGGGGCACCTGGTTGGCTCATTTGGTTGAGCGTCTGACTTTGGCTCAGGTCATGATCTCGCAGTTCATGAGTTCCAGCCCCGCATCGTGCTCTGTGCTGACAGCTCAGAGCCTGGAGCCTGTTTCGGATTCTGTGTCTCCCTCTCTCTCTGCCCCTCCCCTACTGGTGCTCTGTCTCCCACTCTCTCTCAAAAATAAATATTAAAAAAAAAAAAAAAAAGAAATAAGGAGTATTCTCAACAAAAATAAACAGGATACTGAATATCTTCAAAGTGGCTCTTAGGAAGGTAAGGCCACCAATATCTCCCCTCTAATGAAAAGCAACGTCTTTTTTCTTTCTTCAAAAAATGTTTCCGTTCCAGTTTTCTTAGAATATACATAAATTAGGACAGAAATATTTAAGCAAATGTAAGGTAAAAATTTTTTAAGCTGGCTGAAAATGCCTAAATTACTATAGAGTAGTAATTTTAATTTGTCCTGATCCTTGGTCCAATAATTGATACATTTTATTTGCAGAACTGGGGTGTCATCCTCAAAAGTAGCAAGGTAAGAATTAAGAGAAATCTTATGGTACATTAAAATGAGAAACATAGTTCAAGGCAGAGATAAATAACAATATTCACTACGTTCATGAACAAATCAATCTACTCTCATATTCAATCAAATGATCGCTATTTTCTCTTTTTATTTATTATTATTATTTTTTTAAGTGAAACATGTATATATGTATGAGAATCAGATTGAGACAGACACTGAAGACCTCCTGGTCATGTAGAGGAGGCATTAGGACCAGAATGTTCCATCAGAAAAGAGGCAAAAGGAGAAGATTTTGTAATGCCAAATTTGAAGAGTGAAACGTAGGCAGAAATCACACAAGGGCCAGCTGCAAGTAGCTGTCAGTCTTAGAACACAGCAGCACGAAGATTCCTGACTCAACGAGCCATAGACATTGCACAGTACGGGGCTGTACTGTTAGGATCTCCAAGTACACTGTAATGTCAAACATTCACTCCCTGCACAGGACCTGCACCCCCAAGGTCAGCAGGATGCTGTGCGTCAGCAAGATCGCACCTTTTGGTGAGCCAGAAGGATGCTTTCCGTTCTCATCATCACCATCACGTGAAGTAACTACAAAACACTCAGCTCTGATGAACCTGGGGCAAGTCTTTTCTCTCACTTGAAACAGGTTCCCTGTGAGTTACTATCCTTTGACTCGACGATTCCCAGTCTCAGAGTTCATCGTAAGGACCTAATTAAGTGTAAATGTTAGCCAATCCTCTGTAAGAAAGTCACTATGCAGGTTCTCTGCTGGGTACATAATTGTATCCAGAATGAAGACTACGTGTCCCAGTCACTCTTGTGGCCAGATGCAGTCACGTGACTAATGGGATATAAACAGAAGTGGTATCTGCAACATGTTGGAAATGCCGTTAAAAGAATGAGAGCCCGGTAAGGGCGCCCACTACTACTTCCGTGCACTGACCCTCCTTCCGCCTGGACACAGCGGTGGTTGAATGACTAGCTCTCCAGAACCACTTCTGACCAACATATGGCCTTGGGAGTAGACACTCTGCAGGACGGAACAACAACACTGGATGGAGCCTGATTTCCCAGTGCTGTTGAGCACCATGAAGTCTTGGCCCACCTACCTCTGAACTTGCTCTATGTGAGACAGAAATAAGCAGCTCTTACTGGACAGAAGTCGCTTATGAGTGTTTTTTGGTTTTTTTTTTTTTACATTTATTTATTTTTGAGACAGAGAGAGAGCATGAACAAGGGAGGGTCAGAGAAAGAGGGAGACACAGAATCTGAAACAGGCTCCAGGCTCTGAGCCATCAGCACAGAGCCCGATGCGGGGCTTGAACCCATGGACCGCGAGATCATGACCTGAGCCGAAGTCAGACGCTTAACCAACTGAGCCACCCAGGCGCCCCCGCTTATGAGTGTTTTATGTCACACTCACACACAGACCTAATCCTAATCAAGACTAAGGTTTATTACTCCAACACTGTCTTATAACAGTGAGAGAGGGGAAACTCCTAGCCTAGATACCCAACAGAGAGGGGTTCATTAAATGATGCTATATTTATCCACCGAGAAAATAGTTGATATTATCTTTTAATTAGTATAAATATTTATGTGAAAATGGTTGGGATATTATAAAGTTAAAAAAACACAGGTTGTAAAGCAGTTTGTATATTACTTCAGATATAAAATGCCCCGCAAAATAGATACCAAAATTCAGGAAATTTTGGTATCTTGGAAAATAAAATCACAGGTGATTTTGGTTTTCTTTTTAATTCCCTGTATTTGCTAGTTATTCCATAATAAACATGTTATTTTGATAATGAAAGTTATATAAAATCAGAAGCTGGTAATAAATAAACTAAAAAAAAAGTAACAAAAACCAGAAGCTACTTTCGTGACTTGGAAAGCGATTTACTGCCTTTTGGGGAAAGTACTGTGAAAACATCATCAATTGCTGGGCTTCCTTAATATCAGAAATAAGAAAATGTTACGTGGCCGTGGTGCCAGAGAAATAACTTGGTGAATTAATGGTTTTACTGTGACTGCATCTGTCTAGACAATTATCAAATGAGGAATATTTTCCATAGGTTGCTACCCGGAGAATGGAAAGAAAGGCCTGCCTCTACTATTCACGTCACAATTTACTATATGGAAATCATATTCAGCACTTACACTGTATCAGAAACTGTGAAAAGTCTGCCAATACGGCATATCTAGCAGACTTTCTTTCTTTTTAAAAAAAAAAAAAATGTTTATTTCTTTTGAGAGAGAGGGAGAGAGCTAGGGAGCCCGAGTAGAGGAGGGGCAGAGAGGGAGAGAGGGAATCCTAAGCCCCGATATGGGGCTCAGTCTCACGAACTGTGAGACCATGACCTGAGCCGAATTCAAGAGTCAGGTGCTTGGCCGAATGAGCCACCCACGTGCCCCACCTTGCAGACTTCCCTGAAATGGAGTTTAGTAAATAATAATGTAGTTGCCCAAAGTAGGAACTTGCAACGACAAATTTGCCCACCATGTCTCTCCTCTCAATTCTGGTTGAGGGCACAGCCAAAGCCTTGCTTTGGCTTAAGGTAGGAAAAAGTGAAGTGAAAGATTAATCCTTGTAAGAAGACCTTTCTGATAAAGGTGATCCTGAAAGAAATATCCTCCGATGTTTCACATAGAATCAAGACAATAAATCTTCAGTATGGGAACATCATCTAAACCAGCCATGAAGTCTCCCAGTAGAAACAGACTACTTTCCACTATGGTGTCCTCCCCACCACAGAGTGTGAGAACCTGCTTCCTACAGGACCGTTCCATTAAGACCCAGTAGAACCACTATATGGTGGGCTGGAGAAAGGAAGTACTCATGCTCTCTGCTACTTTCAGACTCGGCTACTTGCTATACTCTGAGTGGGGTTCCTCCTACTTCCAACTCTGCAGATGCTAAATTGACAAGCCAACAGCATAAGCTACCACTGACCTGTTGCTTGACTCATCCCTATTCCTTTAAGCCAGCGACAGAAGTTGAGACCAAAATCTCCAAATGCTTTGCTTCATTTTAGTTTCAAAACCGTGCTAGGAGGTAACTACCCGTGAGGTGAGGAACGATCCCAAAGCCACCCTGTGAGAGAGTGGCAGCGTGGATCTTTCGCCTCCTAGGGTTATAGTCAAGAGGGTGAGTTTAAGAGTCTGATAAATGTGGATTCAAATTCCTGCTCTGCCACTGGCGAGCTCTATCTTGGTGAAATCAAGGTAACAGGATCGCTGTGAGGATTACATGATATTTTTAAAATGCTTATCCCGATGTCTGGCAAATAGTAAAGTCCGCAAATGAGAGAAATTATTCCTATCTTGAAAGAAAGGCATATCGTGGAGAGTGCATTTGACATAAAAAGCAAAAATGAAAAGGAGGCAATATGCTTTCAGGCTAATAGTCCATGAGTCTATAATGCTCTTAATTGTGAAAAGAATATGGCCAGACAAAAGAAATGAAATACATCTGTCAACTCCCCCGCCCCTCATTTTTTTTTTAATGGAGTTACTAACTGATGACTGAATATAAAAAGATGAACAACAGCAGTGATTGGGTAAGATAAATGGATCATAGCATCAAGGAATGGAGGTAAAATTAGCTCCAAGATACTTAATTCGGGCATGAAAGATACTTGAGGGTCATGTCAAGGTTAACAACCAAAATAAAAAACCAACTGCTATGGAAGCAAAAAGCAAGGCTGATTTTTTATGGGAGAATCTAGCACATTACATTACAAAATAGAATTCAACTCTTTCTGCATTATCAGCAGCCCAAGAGAAAGAATACTTGCAGGAGAGAAAACAAAACTGTACCTCTCCCAGGATTACAAGAGTTTAAACATGAAGGCCAATTTATAGAATCCTTTATTAAAGGTCTTTACTACAATGATGGGAATGAATTATTAAAAAAGATAGAAGTTTAAAAAAAAGGAAAAAAGTGATAAATTATATTCAGTGAAAGTCCCCAAAGGTCAAATTCAGTTGCATAGTGAGAATCATAAAAAAATAAAAGAGCTCAGGGATGCCTAGTTGGTTAAGCATCTGACACCTGATATCAGCTCAGTTCATGATCACCCACAGTCGTGGGATCGAGCCCTGCGTCGAGCTCTGGGCTGAGCCTAGAGCCTATTTGAGATTGTCTATCTGCCCCCTCCCACTTGTGCTTGTTCTCTATCCAAATAAAATCAACTTAAAAAAAAACAAATGGGCTTATAATTACACATATTGCAAGGAATTAACCTGAGTTAACTGAAGAAACAGGGTGGGAGGATTTTTTTAGGAGGAAGTTTTTTTTTTTTTTAAATATCAATTTGCTCCCAGACTCCAAATAAAATAGTTCTCATGGACCTAGTGAGTCTTAAATCCTGTTGCCGTTATAAAGAAACTTAAGGTGGCTTTTTTTCAGTCTCCTCTATCCTAAATAATACACAAACTGCACTGGGCTCTCTCCTATCCCTTGCACCACCCCCCAGACAGGCTAGATTTCGGAAAGGCTCCTTCCGCCACTGGAGGGATGTGATTGGGAATGACTGCTGGTGAGCATCTATGAGGTTCAAGAATGTAGACCCGGGGTGGGGTATAGCTACCTGACCTCTAGGCTCATGTTTGAAAGAAGAATTCTACTGGTACCCAAATGGGAGTGTCGTAAGTGTTCTTCACAAAAGACCTGGGAAAAATTCTCTGGATTCAAAAACGTTAAAATAGGGAACAATCACCATGGGGCCTCTGACAAAAACATCGGAAGAGGAGCACTGATTTGTTTGACAGAGGAATTTCATGATTTTAGTGAAGCACAAGGGGATATGACCCCTACAAAACAAAAAAAGGCTATGAAAGGGAACAAGTCAATGTAGCAAATTCAAGGGAAATAAAAACTGCCACTGCTAAAATTCATGTTAAAGGCAGTAAGCAGTAGACTTGATAGAGCAAGAAGCTGAGTAAGATATTTCAACTTGAGAAACATGAGTAGAACATCAAAAAATATTTGTTATTAAAATCCTTCCATATTGGTTGGTAGAGTGCCCCCTTCCAGCCCCCAATGCAGCCATGTCCTTATTGGACTTCTGAAAGATCCAGCAACTAAGCATAACTCTTGGTATAGTGGAGAGCTTCCAGAGCTCTCCTCCAGAACTAAGATCAGTGTTGATGCTAATTGTCTTGTGCAAAAACCAATGGTTAAATATTTTGAACACAAATATAATCCCTTGGTTCTAACTCAAGAATAATTGGTATTACCAGTCAACAGAGAGAAAACATAGAGCATAGGTAATAACCAAAATTAGAACTGAAAGAAGTTCCTGGATTTAAAGACCAGCTGATAATCACAACATGATTTCACTATAGATGGAATTAGTTTTATGAAAGTTTTATATAAAATGTTTCAAAAATTTGATAATGAAGGAAAGATAGCAAGTTCATTTTAAGAGGCTAAAAATGGATGAGATATTAATAGTCAAATCTCACTTAGGAAGATATGAGCAAAATTTCTCAAAGTGGGATGCCTGGGTGGCTCAGTCGGTTAAGCATCTGACTCTCGACTTTGGTTCAGGTCACGATCTCACAGTTTGTGAGACTGAGCCCTGAGTTGTGCTCTGCTCTGGCAGCATGGAGCCTGAGATTCTCTCTCTTCTTCTCCTTCTGCCCCTTGCTTGTGTTCTCTCTCTCAAAATAAATAAATAAACTTAAAAAAAATTCTCAAATCAACTTATTTTATCAGGCCCCTTTTCTTTTACTAATAAAAAATAAGATCGTAAATAACATATGCATATTGCACTGTAGCTTTTGTAGGTGAGAGCAATAATTAAGAGCTATATGTGAACCCTAGTAGTGTTTCTGGAAAGAATAAAACAGAAAAACTCAGGCAATTCAAATAGAGAAAAACAGGACGAAAATCTACAAAGTTTGAAAAGATAAAAGAGAGATCACCATGCGTATCATATGTTAATCGAGCCAAATTCTCTATTAGAGAAAAATAATTCTCCAGACTCTTTCCAGAAAACAATTGTTAAAATCAGCTCAGCAAATCAAATAAAAAGTTAATTCAATCACCAAGTTAGGAAGAGACTGAAGACCTTATTAAATTATTACTCTCTCCAAAAGTTCAGAGCCTAAGATTCTATTATGAATCTATCTGAATTTTCAATGAGACAATTCCATGCAATAAACAGTCATCGCAATACTATTGCCCTCCTACCAGCGGCAGCAGCAGCTGATGCATTTAATCCTCATGACAATCCAATGATGTGGCTACTATTACTACATTAACTTTACAAAGGAGGAAAGTGAAACAGAGAGCCAGCCACACAGCCAGTAAGTGGTGGAGCCCTGACAGTAATTAAGGCTGTGCTCCTAACCGCCAACCACTAGGAAAGACAAACCTTTGTTCCAGAATCCAATATACCTTGGTGACACAACCCTCACAAAGTAAATGTTTTTCTTCCTTTCTAAGTGGCCAGAAACATTTAAAATAATCAAATACTTGCATAGTGCTTACTATGTGCCAGGCACTGTTTGAAGCGAGTTGCAAATGCAGTTAATTGTCATGACAAGTGGGAGGGAGTTACCATCATTATTATCCTTTTGGGTAGATAAACAGGGAGGGGGACAAAACAGAAGAGACTCTAAATAAGGAGAACAAACAGAGGGTTACTGGAGGGGTTGTGGGAGGGAGGATGGGCTATATGGGTAAGGGGCACTAAGGAATCTACTCCTGAAATCATTGTTGCACTACATGCTAACTAACTTGCATGTAAATTGAAAGAAAGAAAGAAAGAAAGAAAGAAAGAAAGAAAGAAAGAAAGAAAGAAAATAAAGGAAGAAAGAAAAGAAAGAAAAGAAAGAAAAGAAAGAAAAGAAAGAAAAGAAAAGAAAAATGTTTTGAAAAATATGGCCAAGATCACGATCTCGCGGTCCGTGAGTTCGAGCCCCGCGTCAGGCTCTGGGCTGATGTCTCGGAGCCTGGAGCCTGTTTCTGATTCTGTGTCTCCCTCTCTCTCTGCCCCTCCCCCGTTCATGCTCTGTCTCTCTCTGTCCCAAAAATAAAATAAACATTAGAAAAATATGGCCACATAGAAGAGTGAGAAAAGAGTCATTAAGCTCCAATATTTAATCCTGGGTCCATCTTAGTGTCTGTTTTTTGAATTAAGGACTACATGTGTTTATTGAATTGGTTATTTACCAACAATAAATTAAAAAAAAAAAGAAAAGAAAAGAAACCGTTGAACTGATTTTCACTGCAGATTTCACTGAAACTCAATGGTGGAACCAGGATTCAGAGAAACAGAAACTACTGCTCCTAGAAGATGGTAGATGCAGGCAGGAGTGCCACGACAGACATCTCTGAGATAAGCATAGGAAGAGTTTGAATGTTAAGCGTGTGAATGTATGGAAACAACAGAGATTTGTTTAGAATTGGACTTTTTTGTTTTTAGCTGGCTCAAACTGCACTCCTATTTGGTTGGGAACCTTTGATTTGTCATCATGACTTGCTAATAAATGAGCTGAGAAAGTTTAAAAAAAAAAAAAAGAAAAGAAAAGAAAAGCAGAAGCACTGAGAGGTTTTCAGTGAAATGTCCACAATCGCGCAGCTAGCAGGTAGCAGGGCAGGGATTCAAACTCTGGCCGTTGGTAGGGTTTGTATATAGGGCTACATTAAACACACCAGAACATGCTGAAGACAGCAGAGACGGAACTTTTAAATTAATCACAAATTACTGCCTTCTAAAAATCAGACATGGAAATCAAAGCATCACTTATGGAATAGGACACGGCGGGCAGTCATTAGGTGCCATTCTCAAATCTTACATAATAATCTAAAGCAAAAAATACACATGAAATGCAAAGTCCCCAGGGACAATCATTAAACTCACAGTCAGGCTAACACTTTCTCATAAAAAATAATAATTTTGTGTAAATTATAAATACAATCTATACTATGACTAACAGTCATTATGATTTCATTACTTAGTTAAGCCATCATTATGTCCTTTTAGCAAAGATGTAGGACAAATCACTTTCTCCAATACGACCTAAAATATTTGTTCAAATGATTTTCTTTTCATTTTGTGGTATTAGATTAAGACCATATTAATTCCATTTGGATTTCAATACACATTCTAAGATCAGCTTTAAGCATATGAAGCAAATGACATCAACAATCCCAATAGAAATATATGACAAGAACCAAATGTAGTATTACCCAAAGTTTATATATAATATATATTGTACAGTATGTGAGAGAAGCTGTAAATACAGATCACAGATGAATCCATATCATTATAAATTACATACAACAGTTGACCATTGAGCAATGCAGGGGTTAAGGACACTTACCCCTGGATAGCCAAAAATCTGTGTATAACTTTTTTTTTTAATTTGTGTATAACTTTTGATTCCCCCTGCCCCACAATTTAACTGTTAATAGCCTATTGTTGACTAGAAGCCTTATCAATAACCTAACCAGTTGATTAACACATATTTTGTATATTATATGTATCTAATACTATATTCTTATAATAAAGTAATCTAGATAAAAGAAAATGTTATTAACAAAATCATAAAGAAGAGAAAACACATTTACAGGACTGTACCGTATTTACTAAGAAAAAAATCTGTGTATACATGGACCCACATAGTTCAAACCCATGTTGTTCAAGGTCAACTGTCTACCCTGAACAGTAAACTTTTATAGCCTGTGATAACACAACAAATCAACTAAATGAAGTTTATCTTTAATATAAAAGTGACTGCTATATTCCACTAGATTCTGATGAGTATTCATAGTAATATGCATCCCTAATACAAGATGATTATGGCTACCTCTGGCTTCATGTGATGTCCTCATTTCACTTTCTGTTCTCTCTTCAAAGTCTTCTTTGACATCATCAGGATGCTGGTCTCTGAAAAAAAATAGGTGTTCAGCACTGCATCTCACCAATTGTCTTTCTTAATTTAAAAACAAACATTACCACTACTGTGAGAAAGGATTTTTAGTTCTACTAAGATGTAACTCCTACTAATAACATCTATAAATATCCATTTTCTTCATTACCAATTTTCATTTACTGTTCTGAAAAGAGATTTTAAAGCTAAGAACGGTATTAAGGTGAACTATGTTACGTGTTAGCAAATGTAGCTACTGAATAATTCAACTTCAAATTGGGGCATGTTTTCATGAAGAGTTTCACTGGTTACCGAACTACAATTTAAGGAAAGAAAATATTTTGAAACCCCTACCATTTAATCAAGTAGCATACAAACTACCTTAGCTCTGGGATTTGGGATTGACACTGAGACTGGCCCAGGAGAAGCAAACTCAATTCTGGGAAGCTCTTCCTGGCTTAACCACGTCAAATGTGTAGGCTGTATTGATTCCGACTCTTTCTGACCAGGAATGACCTGATGCTAATCTAAACATGCCAACAATGCTGTAAAATGGAATGGAATCATTACAATCTTAATTCAGAGCTTTATCCTTAAATCAGGGACAAAAATGGCGTTAAAGGGAACTAAGCACAGACTAACTAACTCTATTTTCTTTAAAGCTAAATTTGAAGTATTTGAAATTTTTCAACCTAATCTATTCCATTCTCAGAGTTCAAAATACATCCCACTCTCCAATTTCCTGGAACTATCTAGGCTATGATACCTGGTTTACACACTTTAATGCTTTATAATACTCTATATTTATGTCGTATTGTTTCTTATGTATTGTTACCTTTATAAATATATCCTGAGTTTCTTAAAGACCCTGATCATACTTCTGTTAAGTTTTAATTAAGCAAAAGGCAAATACACACGAAACCAAATGTCCCAACAAAATATAAAGAAGTTGTATTGTCTTAATTAAAAAGGCACTAATTTCATTCTCTAGCTGAACGGTGATAACACAATGATGCTAACACACTGTAAGTCTGCAATAAATACATGTTCCCTACTTCTTAGAAAGATCATTTCCAGTGACACATGTAAAATTTCATTGAGATCTGAACTCCCTGGCTAAGTTCATACTAAAAACAACTTATCACAAATGCTAAAGAATACTGCTTATTTGAGAATGGGGAAGAATTACTGTTATTACAAAATAAAAACAAATCTTTTTCCAAGAGTAATAGAATTAAAAGACATAGAGGCTCTTATTCCATAAAAGTTGGGAGAGGAGGTGTATCACTGATGATTGCAGATAGGACATTAACTGAAATGATAATAGAAAAGTTTGCCTTCTCTGTAAAGACTGTGCTAAAGTTATACTTGGTAATTAGAACATACCAAAGTCAGCTTACTATGCTTAAATTAGCTTATGTGATCTTCTAAACTTGTTTTATGCTAAATTAGAAATAATATTATTTGAGTCCATAAATCTATCCCACTAGCTATCTATTGTGACCACTGAAAAAAGTTGTTTGTGGATAACTATATTAATATTTATTAGGAAGAAAATCATACAGTGCCGTGGCATAGTTTAAAATTGGCATTTTTCAAAGTAATAAAAAAAAATCCCAATTACATTATTGTAGATTTCCTAAAAGTTTTAACGAATGGTTTGTGAAAGGAAAAAAAGAAAAAAAAAATAAGACAAACTTCTTTGTCTTTAGCCTTTGAGGTCAAAGGTTAACATTAAGTCTCAGAATTTTCTGAATAATTCAGCTTTCATGATCAGAATTGCCCACTAATGATAGTTTTACATTTTTGTGGTTTCAATAAAGCACAGTTTTCCTTAAAGTAAATTTTATTAAAATAAAGTTATAAGACTTAAGTATGAAGAAAGTTCTGTTGTATTCTTATGCCCAAATACAATGCCAATGATTTATTTTATGAAACGTAAGAAAAGGACCATTTTCTAGAAGAGAATAGAGAGAGAAAAAGAAAATAAGACCTTTGACCCAAAATATTTCTTCATGCCTGGATCTGCCATAATCCATCCCAACAGAAGCAAAATGGAAGCTATCTATTTTCTTACATCATTTATGTTGCTTCATTATAGAAGGATGTTCGCTTTCCACTTTCCCTACTTTAACTCATAATATTTCATTGAATTGAACCTATATAAAACTTGGGAATATATAAACATGAATATTTATCTTTACCAAACACAGTTCAAATAAAGGACTGTAGAAGAAACGTTCACTGGATGTTTTTATTTCTACTTAATATGTTGATTCTGCTAATTCCTTAAAATTAAAAATGACTAAAAGTCCCTTGGGGGTTCTACATGATATTTCATTTAGCTAGGAAGTTGGAGGGGTGGGGCAGTGGGGTCATCTGAGCAGTCTACTAGAACAAGCATTATAAAATAAATGGATAAACAGAACCACTGAAGTAAACAGAACCCTAATTAAGCACAGCCAGAAATGAAGAAGTTACTAATAAGAAAAATTTTAAGAACATACTATGTACCAAAGGCTGGCTGAGCTCTTTCTATGTCCAATATTTCATAACAATCATTGTAAGAAGGTTCTGTTAACATTATAACCACTGAAACTTAAAGAAGTCAATGCCAAATCTGTAGAGCAAGTATCATACCAGGTCTTACTGACACTAAAATCCACAATTAAATTCAATTACCTTGAAGTAGAGTCAAGGTTTCTACCCTTGCATTTTTCCAGAATACAGTACATCAGTCTCCTATTGACAATGTCAGGCATGAAGATCTTACTCTTATTTTTTTTGTATTTTATTTACAATAAAAATTGGTTTCTCAGTTGGGCAACCAGTATTTCTCTCTCCTACAAGGTTAGGATTTTCATTGCTAATTCTGACTGACTAGGTGCTGTGATGGAGCTCTTTCTCTGTGTAAAAATGAAATCCTTGATCTAGGATTCAGTTTCCTAAGCACAAAGTTATTCTAGCTGTACAGGTCTTCCAATTATGGACAAAGTACTTCCACAGTTGAACATCCACGCTCTGTGATAACACCATAATACTCTCTGGAATGTTGTACAAGATATGCTTCTTGACAGATTTTCTTCAAAAAAAAGACGACCAAAAATATTTTTATGCTGTATTTTAATACCACTGTTTTGCTCTACATAAAAACTCCTCTATTTTCTCCTCTTGATCAACACTTTCTATTGCCAACAGTTTTATTCAGGAAGGAGGTACAAGCTGATTGGGCATGGGGGTAGTGAATCGTAACACGGAGAAAGCGTGGGTACATGTATGGTCTTTGGAAGTGGACAGGCTTGGCTGCAATTTTAGCTGTGCTACTTAATTCTAAACCATCTCTAGCAAGTTCCTGAACTTCCCTACTTCTCAGCTGCACCAACTGTAAAATGAGGAAAATCCATCCTTGTCCTCACAGGCATTTTAAGGACTCAATAAATGGACAGAAAGTGCTGCACACACAGCAGCTTCCACTATTGACTAATTACTTCTATTTGGTGATAAAATTATCTACTGTCACTTGTTTTCTTTAAGTAACCTGTTTGCTTCAAGTTTTAAACTAGCTTTTAGAGTAACAGTTACCACCCAGACAGCAGCCAGACTGCCTGGGTTGTAATCCAGGTCTGCTATTTAGGTCTGTAGTAATCCAGTAATCCAGTAACAGACTGTAATCCAGGTCTGTTACTGTTATTTACTGTTAGTTGTGTAATCTGCAACCAAGAGAGGTTCTATGTTTTGTAGAATGGGTGTCTAATAATAGCACCTACCCCACGTGAGGTGCTAGGAAGAGTAAGTGAGCTAATGTAGGTTCAAAGCACCTAGAAAAGTACCTGGAATACAGCAATTTCTCTTGAGATTTTAGAACTGTGGAGAACCCATATATTTCAACATTTCTTTAGCTTGAACTGAAATACAATCATAGGTAAAACCCTACTCAAGAACACTCTTCAGGCTTTTAATTAAGACAGTGGAATCCACTCAAGTGAAAAAATGTATTCTTTATGAGTCAGCATCCTCTTTTTCTCTGTAATTAACGTGTCATGCTTTAGCCGTCTTACTATCTTACTCTAAATATGTTTTGTAGTCATATATTAGCAAAACAAACATCAGAAGGGTAAATGCACAGTAAGAGGATGGCATGTGAATGCAAATAGCTGTATTTCTAGTTTCTTTATTTTTCATTTAAAAACAATCCCTAGCCAATTACGCCTGTCAGTCCCCAGTAAGTTAAAAAAAAACAATATTGAAAAAAATGTGAACCGATGATTTTCCTTCAATTCAGGGATTTCAGCCATCTCTCTAAATCCAGCATGAGTCTGGTTTGGCTCCTAGCTTGAAATAACCCCGCCTTCTCTCTCCGCAGAGTTTATTCTAGTCGCACAGGGGTTTTGTTAGAGCTGAAAAGTACCTGTACTCCCCAGTAAGAGAGGAGACACAAGGAAAGTAGCAAGAGCTATAAAAAATGTAGGGATTTCTATTTCGGATGTGAAAAGGAGGTCTCTTTGCATGCCCCCAGCATTCTTCTGCTTTTTTTAAATTTCTGGACCTAGGTCACTCACAGGTAAAAAAATCAGAGAAAGAGAATCTTAGGGTTTGTACTTTAGAGGACTCCTAAGAGTACTTGAATGGTCTCCAAATGCCTCCTACAATTGAAGAAGCGAGTGTGCATGCACAGCTTCAGGACAAAGAGGTTACCATCTTCAACTCAGAAAAGGTGGCAAATAAAACCAGCGGGATTAAAACTTTTATGTCTATGGTTAAGATTTGAATAAAGAATCTTTATTTTACTTTAGGTTTCTTTATTTGGGGGGGGGGTGTAGGGGCAGAGAAAGAGGGAGACAGAATCCCAAGCAGGCTCCACACTGTCATCACAAATGGGGGCACCTGGGTGGCGCAGTCGGTTAAGCATCCGACTTCAGCCAGGTCACGATCTTGCGGTCCCTGAGTTCGAGCCCCGCGTTGGGCTCTGGGCTGATGGCTCAGAGCCTGGAGCCTGTTTCCGATTCTGTGTCTCCCTCTCTCTCTGCCCCTCGCCCGTTCATGCTCTGTCTCTCTCTGTCCCAAAAATAAATAAAAACGTTGAAAAAAAAATTAAAAAAAAAAAAACAAAACAAAAAAAACAAATGGTAAGATCATGACCTGAGCCAGAGATATGACCTGAGCCGAAATCAAGAGCTGGACACTTAACTGACTGAGCTGAGCCACCCAAGTGCCCCAAATAGTCTTTAAAATTAAGTTCCTTTTGGGATGCCTGGGTGGCTCACTCAGTTAAGCATCCAACTTTGGCTCAGGTCATGATCTCGTGGTTTGTGAGTTCTAGCCCCACATGGGGCTCTGTGCTGACAGCTCAGAGCCTAGAGCCTGCTTCAGATTCTGTGTCTCCCTCTCTCTCTGCCCCTCCCCTGCTCACACTCTGTGTCTCTCTCAAAAATAAATAAACATTAATTTTAAATAAATAAATAAATAAATAAATAAATAAATAAATAAATTTAAGTTCTTTTTGAGATTATACATTAGCAGTGTTTTTTTTTTAATTTAAACTTATTTATTTACTTTTATTTAAATCCAAGTTAGTTAATATACAGTGTAATCATGATTTCAGGAATAGAATTTAGTGATTCATCGCTTAAACATAACACCCAGTGCTCATCCCAACAAGTTCCCTCCTTACTGCTCATCCTTTCACCCAATACCCTGCTAGAAACACTCAGTTTCTTCTCTGTATTTAAGATACCCTTATAGTTTGTCTCCCTCTCTGTTTTTATTTTTGCTTCCCTTCCCCTATGTTCATCTGTTTTGTTTCTTAAACTCCACATATGAGTGAAATCATATATTTGTCTTTCTCTGACTGACTTATTTCTCTTAGCATAATACACTCTAGCTCCATCCAATGGCAAGATTTCATTCCTTCTGAGATGATACATTAGCAGCTGTTTTATTTTTTTTATTTTTATTTTTATTTTTTTTTAATTTTTTTTTCAACGTTTATTTCTTTTTGGGACAGAGAGAGACAGAGCATGAACGGGGGAGGGGCAGAGAGAGAGGGAGACACAGAATCAGAAACAGGCTCCAGGCTCTGAGCCATCAGCCCAGAGCCCAACGCGGGGCTCGAACTCACAGACAGTGAGATGGTGACCTGGCTGAAGTCGGACGCTTAACCGACTGCGCCACCCAGGCGCCCCCATTAGCAGCTGTTTTAATAGTGTTTTCATAAACATGGCCTAAGAGAGGTAACATGGTCTACTATTTATCTAATGACTAAAAATAAAACATTTTGATTAATAAGCCTATTAAATTATTATTTAGCATAAGGAACATATGTTGGTGAAGAAAAGTAATAGAAGGAGTCAATACAGTGGATGTTACCAAAATGCCAAGGAAAAATCCTCCAGAAAACAATTCAGCAATCATCAATCAATCAATCAATCAATCCTCTTATGAAATGAAAAGCCCTAACCAGTAAGGGGAGCATTATGGAATAAAGACCCTGTATTATAGGAAGAGCAAGCCTACGTTACTTTCATGTCGCCACAGAAAAGAGAACAGATTTCATTGTTTTTCCACTATATGTAAAAGAGTTTCCTGAGTCAGGAATCAATGCCATTCGAGGAGATAAAATGAGACCCTGTTACACTACTGTTCCAGCAACTTCGCAGGCATACAACAATGACACAGTCACACACCTTACACTTTGAATGGCTGCCCTGGCATTGCAGTGGTTGGCACTAACAACTGTGAGTGTTTTAACCCAAAATGAGCTTCTCTCTGGTGCGCACTCACAACTGCACGGATTTGACTCAGATGTCCAAGAGCTGGAATACTTTTGAACTTCCACAGCTCCTGCTCCACATCTGGTAAAGCCCATTGACTGAAAGGGGAAATAGGCTTTCCGTAGCCAGGTAATGGTAAGTCACCAAAAGGACTCTCTCCAGTTGCTGACGCCAAACCCTCAGGCTCAGAAAGTCTCAGAAAGCAAAACAAAGTTCGTAAAGATTCCTAATCGGCATTTGTCATCTTTTAGAACTTTTGGCTCCAAATTGATGCTATTCTCCTTGATCTTGCGGTTCTGCAAAGTAAAGAGATTTTTACATGCTTATTGTCTCACGTTTATGTCAGCTTGTTTCCCCGTCTGTATAACGAAGCGCTCCTCAGCGACAGACTAGCTCTTGGTGTGACTCGTAAACCTGATTCAGCCTCGAAACAGAAATCAGATTAACAGTTGCAACTCCTGCAACTGCTCAATGTAATTCGGAGTAGAAACGCTGGTCCTACAATTTGAGAACCCATTTTAATGGCCTATAATGAACTGAACAGACTGAAATTTTTCAGGGGATTTAGGTTAGCGATAGGCATTTGCCTTGCAAGGTAACACAAGCATTTGGCAGATATTTAAAGCATGCTTTATTATGTTTCTGGGGTTATGTCTAAGCAGGCTTAAACAACACGGGAGCTTGAAACATTCCATGATTTTTAATAGAGATAGCACCTAATTTAGAAAGGCAATTACAAGCAGCTGCAGAACAGATTTCATGAGAATAAGCCATGTGGGATAGATGCCGATGTTCCCCAATTGGCAACATGCTGAATTATTACTCCAGAGAAAGGTGTTTATCTTCAGTAATAATTCTCAAAACCTAGTATATCGATCACTTGCACCCATCTCCTGGGTGTGCGTGTTAAAAATGAACTGGGACTGGCACCTTACATTTCCTGAATTAGCATCTCTAGAGGTGATCATTCGAAAGCTGCATTTTAACAAACATCTGATGATTCTGATGCAAAACGAAGTTTGAAACCCATAGGTTTTATGAAGATCCAGAGAGATGTACACATACTTTTACCGAGTGGTAGACGTGCAGGTTACGGTTACCAGTCCTCAGGCAAGGTCCGCCATGGACTGGGAGGCCCCTGCCTCACCATCTGGCTGCCAGGAGTGCTGTGAGGGCAGAGATGAGGTGCTGCCCACCCCCTGGCCCCTGCAGCGAGGAAAACCTCTTCCCACTGAAAACACGAGACACAACACACTCCTCACACTTCTGATGAACCGACATACAACTGAAAAGGACTGCAGACTCTCCACGCTGGGAATGCACTCATAACCCAACCATCCATTTGACGAACTGCTACAGGAAAATGGGCCTAAATATTCAGCGTGCCTACAAAAGGACTCAAGGTGATGCCATCTTAATGTGGGGCAGAGCTTCCCAGCTCGGATACCGTGAATCCCTGAGAACAAGTGCTCTGAGTTCTACAAGTTCCCTGTAGCCCTCCCAGAAGCCAAGGCCACCATCTGGTCATCCAGAGGCAGCCCCGTTCACTCCCTTGGTGCACCATATAAAAGCGTCGTCACTTCTGTGGTGTTTTCTACACGAGGCAGGAGTTAAAACGACAACAGTGTTGGAAGCACTGCCTCATTCGTAAAAGAGTGCCAGTATGTATTTGGGGGATTCATCTCATCATTTAATAATCAGCCCACAGATATCTGGTGCGGGAATCTAACAAAGTTGAGAATGCAGGTGTTTCACCAGAACAAAAAACATTACACAGCTATTGCCTTTTAGGTCATAAAACTGATAGGTCTCCTTTGAAGGCTGGTGGATGATCCAAGGTCACCCTGCATCCTTACTGTGTGCCAGGTGGTATGCTTGGTGCTGAGGATATCTCAGGACCAGAGAAGACGTGGACTCTGCCCTTGTGGAGCTTACTGTCAAGCAAAGCACGCAGACTCAGAAGTATTGACACAAACTGTCTACAACATCGGGATGTGTGCTGTGAAGGTATGTGATGAGGAACGTGAACCAGTCTAGAAGAGCAGACAAAGCTTCCCCGAGGAAATGACAGTGAACCTGAAGCCTGCAAAACGAGAGACCAGCTAGGAGATGGCAGGCACGGAGACTCTAGGCAGAGAGAAAGTATGTCTGAGAACCAAGGTGGTTGAAGCGTTAAGTTTAAAAAGGAGCCTGACAGAGAGAAGGCTGGAGAGCTGGGCACGGGCCTGACAACACAGGACCTTGCAGGCCACGTTCAGAATTAGGGTCTCAATTTCAGGAGTAATGGGAAGTCACTGAAAGTGTCAAGCAGGGAGACAGACTTCCAAAGAATTGTTTTAAACGCAGACTCTTAGGCTCTAGCCCGGAAGATTCTTCATGGGCTGACCTGGGCTCCCAAATCTGAATTCTGAGGAGGTCTCTGGGAATCTGATGCAAAGTCTAGGAGCTACTGCTGTGGAACGAGTCATCTATGGGCCCAGCCTGAGCAGACAGCCTGTGAAATAGCCCTTAAAAGAACAGTTACGGGGCACCTGGGTGGCTCAGGGGGTTGAGTGTCCAACTTTGGCTCAGGTCATGATCTTGCACTTCATGAGTTCGACCCCACATTGGGTTCACTGCTGTCAGCCTGTCAGCCAAGAGCCTGCTGCAGATCCTCTCTCCCACCCCCACTTGCACTCACCCCTAAATAAATAAATAAATAAATAAATAAATAAATAAATAAATAATAAAGGTTATTGCACGAAAGGAACACATGCTCCTCACATTGTTAATTTATCTGGCCTTGTTATGTCAGCTTCCAGATCAAAAGCAATGCCAGCAGAGCACTCATTCTGGTGACCCTCTGGCATCCGAAACGGGTGAATGGAATGGCGGAGCAGATGCTGTCAGGACAGTTGTGCTGGGGGAATCGCCGTGTGCTCCCTCCCCCGGCAGCCTCACTCTGCGGCTGGAGGTAACCAGGGCTTAAATAGCTCAGCTCCTCCATCCCTATGCTGGGAAGACTCGATGTGTGCTTTACAGGGACGCCCAGAGTGTTCGCAGCAGGCCCGCGTTCCTGCTGTCTCCAAGCCGTCATCGGTAACACGACAAGGCTTTCACTGCCCGTCTTCCTTTCTCCATCTCACTTCCTCACTCCCCTCCTGATGTCTGCCTCACCTCCCAAATAAACCACATGCAACCGAATCTTTGTCTCAGGGTCATCTTCTAGGCATGCAAACGGTCTCCCGCTGGGAGTGCATTTAAAAGTGCACTTAAAAGAAAAAATACAGTGCAGTCTGGCTACAAAATTTAGTGAATTATTACAAAGGATGCAAAGAAAATGTGTTAAAACCTGAATAAAAAGTTCCATCCATGTGAGCGACAAATATGGGAAAAGAAGAGAGAACATAATCTGGTATTAAGAGAATCGTCTTGAATGCCATATTCAAAGTTTAACCTAGGAATGTCAAAGAAATGGCCAGCCTTTCTTTTACTCTTTTACAGTTCTTATACCGTGCAGCAAGTAAGTAACCTATTCTTCTTGCAACATGAATACAAACTAACATTTACTGAGGGCTTACTACTTACTAATACTTACTAGTACTTACTAGAACTACTTACTAGTTCTTAGCATTGCACAGCTCACTGTTTCATCCCTAAATCCAGGTTAAAGAAATCACAATCCAAAAACTTTATATTTACTTTTAAAATGAAAAAAATATATTAAATATGTTCATACAGATTCACTTACAGCCAAGAAGCCAGCTTTTACCCTGTTAATTCTACCTTAAATCAACCACCCTCAAGCCACGAGATATACTTTTTGTTAACAACTTTTCTTTTATTAACACCTACTATATGTTGCCATCTCATGATCATTTGTATCTAAAATACCAAGTGCCATTCTGATTGCTGGGAGAACTAGTGACTGCCTGCAGTAGGAAAAACCAAAATAATCTGAAGCCAATTTTTTCAAGAATTTTAAAGAAGAAATTTAAAAATTTAAACAAGTAAATAAATCTGTGTTATTTTGAAACATGTTGTTTTTTCAAACATGCAAAATGAAGCATTTAGGTTGAAATATCAAAATGTCTGCAAGCATCTCTTAAAAACACTTCTGCATAAAAAATACAGTGAGAAGAAAATCTTGGTCAAAAATGTTCACCTCAAAACCTAAGGGGCCATTTTGATTGTGTCCCTCACGTTTCCTTTGACTGCATGTAACTAATCCAATCTCTCAGGTCACTTCTACTTATGAAAAAAATAAAATAAAAATAGTAAATCTGGGAGGAGAAAGACATGAAGAAATCTGAACAAAGTCTCTAAAATCATGAGTAACGGAACACTCATTTACCACAGCCTGGCACCCAACAACGAAAGCAGACAACCTAAAGAAATTAATCTGAAGACACGCAAGTGTAAGTGTTCATTCACACAAAGTAATGGCGGGTCAGAATTCGCAGACTCAAAAGACAGTATGGGTTAAAAATCCATGACATGGAAGAATATTTAGATACGAAACGTGTCATAGGTTATATACAGAAAACTAAAAACGCCTCAGGTGATTCCATGAAGAACCATGAGCACACCTCACAAAAGACAGGTCACTGGAATGGTCAGATCCACTTTGATGGTTTTGACGTGACTTCTGAGTTAGAAAAAGACCCCAGAAAACCAGCCCAGGAAGATTCTGCTGGGAGGAGACTCTGGTCCTCGGAATCTGGCCTGGAGCCCAGTCGGTCAGCGAAAAGCCTGTGAGCTAGGCCTGCTGGCACTTCGGAGTATTCTGCTGATATTTTAAACATTACCTTGGCTTCTGAAATCTAAACACTAGGTACTTTCACCACCTTGTGAGTCAGAATCAATGAACTCTGTATCTGTAATTGTTACTATATGAATTCGTACTTTATTTGTCTTAAAGTTCCTTATATATGATATGATCTCACTTTGGAGTGCTGGGTTGGGTAAAATGAGTTTATGTTTCATTAGTCATGGATTTAAGGGTAAAAACAAAAAATCCTCTTCTTGTTATTAATTAATTAGCTCCGCCCCCCCCCGCCATCCAGAGGATAAAATTGCTTTCTCTAAGAATACTGAGACTTGAAATGCCATTACTCCAACAGCACTGCTGTGAATTTAGAATCAGATTTATTAATTAAAATGTCCACCTATATCTATCATCTATAAGAATGGAAGTTACAAACTATTTCAATAAAAAACTACGTAGCCTTAGGTTTTAAAATACTCCATAAAAGAAACTTCCAAAACCTAAGTACTAAGGCATATCTTTCCACTAATCTGCTTTGTTTTTTTTAAGTAGTGTCCTCAGTTAATGTAAAGGCACAGACCTTACTTAGAGCTTAAAACATACAAACTCAACTCTACAAGTGAAATCAAAACTAAATGCCTGAGCTTATACAGTTGACCCTTTAACAACATGGGTTTGAACTAAGCAGGTCCACTTATACATTTTTTTTTTTTACAATAAATATACATACACTACTATAAATGTATTTTCTCTTATTTATGATTTTCTTATTGACATTTTCTTTTCTCTAGCTTAGTTTATTATAAGCATACCGTATATGATACATATAACATATGAAATACGTGTTAATGAACTGCTTACATAACTGGCTAGGCTTTCGGTCAACAGTAAACAGTAGGCTATTAGTAGTTCAGTTTCTTTGGGACTCACAGGTTATACTTGGATTTTCAACTGTGTGGGGGAAGGGGTCAGTGCCCCATGTCATTCAAGGGTCAACTGTACTACAATTAACATCTTAATAATTAAAAGCAATAACATATATGCGAGTACTTGGCATGGGCATGAAAAAGAACACCCATTTTTCACAAAAAATCGGACATCTTCCTCATAAAGGATGGCTCTATATACCGATCGGTTCATTCAGAAACATGAACTGGCATGAAGTAAAATGACTGGAATTTCTAAACTTCTAACACCCCCAAAGTGTGACTAAAAGATGAACAAATAAGAAAGCCTGTCTGATTTACATATGCTTGTATCAACTCTCCATTTTTTTTTAAGTCCAACCACTTATCTCCACCATTTTACATGAAATGAAATGCATTTTCAATAATGCCCAAGAAAAGATAACCACAGAATACACAGCATCTGAGATAGAAAACCTCTTTCAACCAGAGTACTTCTAAACATCACTAATATTATCACTTTAATTACCTGATTTCAGGAGATGAAGAGATTTCATTTGTGTCTGCCCTTTTATTTCTTGGAAATGATGGACTAGCCGGAGGCATCTCACCACTTAAGCGGTCTGGGAAAATTCGGTCTTTATTCAAATTGATTTCTGAATAGGGACAGTTGGCAGCACTAAAATATTAAAAGAAAAGCACATTCTTAGAACATCCATTAGAACATACTTTAATTAAAGTGACAGGCTACAGAATATACAACTCTAAAACTTAACTGTTATGTTTACATATGTATATATGTAGAATTAAACATACATTGTGAATATTTTTGTTTCTATTAAGGTTTATTTATTTATTTTGAGAAAGAGAGAAAGAGAAAGAGAGAGAGAGAGACAGAGGAGAGGCCGCAAGTGGGGGAGGGGCAGAAAGAGTGAGAAGGAGAGAGAAAAAATCTCAAGCAGGTTCTTTGCTATCAACAAGGAGCCCAACGTGCGGCTCAAACTCACAAACTGTGAGATCATGACCTGAACTGAAATCAAGAGTTGGACACTTAACCACCTAAGCCACCAGGTGTCCCTAGTGTATGAAATATTTTATCTCTGAGACATAATTTATTTAAGTCTATTCTGATAGAAAATATGTCTTTGCACTAGATGTTCAGAACACAACCTGATGAAATCTTTGCAACTGTGCAATGATCACTGAAGGATTCTGTCTGTACACGGTCCAAGGGCAGAGCCTGTGCGTATCTGTAGGAACAATCAGCCCCAGGGGAGAAATGCTTAAGACATCATAGGAGGGTTGGTGTCAGAGGTAGGACAGAGAAAGACTGATGGACAGATGGAGCAGATCTGCTTCCTAAAGTGATCCTTCAGGCTCAGGGTCACCATAGGCCATTTCATTTCCTTCATTTCATTTCCTGTTGGCCTCCAAAGGAAGGAGATTCCCCCATGTTCCTGTCTCCAAGCCCAGACGTACACTTGATATGCTAAGCAATACATATATTTATCTGTAGTCAATCCTGTTTCTGACAGGAAAGGAGACCAGATGCCAACTTGGATAATGACCCATCTATCTCACTTCCCTTCTATCGGTGACCCCTGGACTCCTGGTTGGTCTCTCAGGTCCCATGTGGGGATCATTTCTGTTATTCATGCAAAGGAAATCTAGGTCACTAATTGTTAAATCAACATTAAGTCAGTATAATCCTCTGCCTAGGCTTCAGCTTTCCATCTTCAGAACAACTGGGCAACCTCTGAATCTCAGGCTTCCAATACATAATGAACCCCTCCAACTAAATGCCCATCCTGCCCCTCTGTTTTTTAGGAAGTCTCCTTGTATCTATAAGTGGTTTGGATCTTGGATAAATTATTCTAGTGTCTTATATGTTCTTTTCTTCTCTCTAGGTGATAATCACCCAGGGAAAAATTTTAAACATTTAAAAATTTTTTAAACATTTTTTAAACATTTAAAAATTTTAAATGTATGTCTATTTCCACCAAGAGAACCAGATACACTCTCCTAGGAGAAGGAGGGAAGAGTTTGAAAATGCTCCTGATTCTGATAATGGCCTATGAAACCTACCGCAGGTATCTTGAAAGCTAAAATACAATCTTAATTTTATTTAACTAAACATTCTGCTACACTGGTACCTATGCAAAAGACAAAAATAAATAACATATGCTCACGTGTTGACAAAAATGTGTATAGTGCTAACCCAACAATAAAAAAATAACTAGTAATATTTATGGAGCACTTACTATATATCAAGCATTGTGCTAAGTACATTCCGTTCAGTGTTTTACTTAATTTTCACGACACCCTATGAGGAGGGCTTCTCATGAGACAAACTAAGGCTTAAAATGCTTAGGTGGCTTGTCTTTAATTATTTCATTAATTTGTTCAACAAGTATTTATCAAGTATCTATTAAGTGCTAATTATCTTTCTAGGCACTGGAATCACAACGTAAAATACAATGACAAGATCTCTGCTCTCATGTCGCTGATATTCTAGGGGAAGTTGGGCGCTACACAATTGCAGATATAAAGCAGACAACTTTACACACTGACAAACGCCACTGAGTATGACTGAAGAAAGAACATGGGGCTGTCACAGGGGTCACAGGGCTGTACAGGAGGAAGGGGCTCTGTGAAGCAGCAGCCTTTGAGCGGTGCCTTCAAGGTCAGGAAGAAGCCTGCTCTGTCAACACAGAGGAAGAGCATTCTAGGAAACAGCAAGGGTAATGCCAACACAGGGAGAGCTAGGCCTGCCTGGGGGGAGATCAGCGATGGCCGAGTGTGTGAGCAAAGGGAGGGCACACACTCGTGGCAGGCAAGGGAAGTATTGTGTAGGGCCCGGTAGGCCCTGGTCAGGAGTTCCGATGCTTGGTTTAAGTTTGAGGTGAAGCCACTGGAGGACCTTCAAATGAGGAAATGATATGATTTGATGTGCAATTCAGAACAATCCCTCAGGATGCTTTGTGGAGAGAAGATTTCAAGGGTCCAGAATCGGAGCAAGAAAAGTGATATAAGAGTGAAGATATCATGGTGACTTCGATTTGGGTGGCTGAAACAGAGGCAAAGGGGCCAGTCATGGTACCTCTGCGATCCCTTCAAGGGAGCCCGTGTGTAGATGGGAAGTAGGGAAGGACCTCGAACAAGGATTTAAGAATGGCCTTTAGGATTTTGGCTTGAGGAGCTGGATGGAAACAGGAACGCCTTTTCTTTTCTTTTTCTTCCCCCCTGAGATGAGAATGACGAGGACAGAGGCAGATTTGGGGACGAGATCAAGAATGGTGGCATGTTTATTAAACAATCAAGTAGACATGGTGCTTAGTAGCTCAATAAGATAAGCATACTATTTCATTCGTCTTACTCAGCATGGGCACACTACTGTAGCTCATTTTTATTCATTTAGAAGTGATGGGAAGGAAAATCCAGCTCCAACCAACGTCTCTTTGGAACAATAATCCTTCGAGTACTTCATGGACCCCTTCGTGGGATTATGTGTAGTCAGTGTTTATGGACACAAGCGACAAAAACCGATTCTGCCTACGCTGAGCCGAGGTGAAGTTACTGCAAGGGCATCAGACCGCCTCCAGGAAGGCTGGGTTGTCAGGCCTGCCCAGGAAGGAAGGTCCAGCCAGCACTTGCTCCCAGACACGGTCTGCACACGATGGGGCTGCTGGGACTGAGGCCCTCACTCTCTCCGCAGACGCTCAGCCGTTTTCTATGTCCCGCCCAACCCCCAATTCCACAGCAGGTGTGATCTGCCTTCCCATCACTCGTCCTGATGGAAGACCCAGGTGACAGCCTCCGCTCAGGGACATTTCGGGTTTTCTGTCCACACTGTAACTGCCACAGGCCTGAAGAAGGGGAGGAAGCCCTGTTCCCCAAGGCTCCCCTGAGGGAGGGGGAGCCCTGCCTTACTTTTACCTTGATTTCAGGCAAAACAGAACATAAAAAAAAATAAAACTCTTAACAGATTTCAGGCCAAATATAAACGTCCCAGGGTCGCCTCATAATAAATACGTTTAAAACCAAATTCATCATTGGGGCGCCTGGGTGGCTCAGTCGGTTAAGCGTCCGACTTCCGCTCAGGTCGTGATCTCGCAGTCCGTGAGTTCGAGCCCCGCATCGGGCTCTGTGCTGACAGCTCTGAGCCTGGAACCTGCTTCGGATTCTGTCTCTCCTTCTCTCTCTGCCCCTCCCCTGCTCGTACTCTGTCTCTCTCTGTCTCAAAAATAAATAAAAACGTAAAAAAAATTTAAAACCAAATTCATCATCTTCGATGAACTCCCTTCTTCTGAAGAAAAAAGAGAAGAAATACAGCCAGCTCCTCCCGCTATTCTCAAATCTCTGTTCCCGAGAAAGGAAACATAGTAGCCAAGCCTCGCATCGTCATCTTTAACTCTGTTCTATTCTTTTTTCTTCACATTGTGTATTTTTATTGCAAATTTGTCTTCTTAGCATTTTGTGACAGCGGGAAAAAATCCACATACAAATCTTTTGAGTTCTTTTGGCAAACAAACAGTATACTGCTATCCCCAGAATCCTGCAACCGTCATGTTTCCCTCACAGGGAAGCACCTGGCTTTCCAATTACTGAATATCTATCTGTACATCTACCTTAAGGTTTTATCAGATACGTAGAAAGCGAGGAAAATGAGAGTCCTGTTCTTAACCCCGCCCCCTCCCACACTGGGAAGATCCATGGTATTCTTAGATGGGCTACGTCCCCAACTACAGACTAGACTAGAGTCATAGTTGACAAGTCTTGGAATGTAAGATCCAGGAGAACAGCCCCTTTACCTATCTGCTGAATAAGTGAAGGAAGAATCTCTCTCTCTCTCTCTCTCTCTCTCTCTCTCTCTGTCTGTCTCTGAGATCCCCCACAGATAAACTTGGACAGCTCACAGACTGGCAAGACTGCAGACCAGGAGAAGACTTACTGTCTACATAATCTGCCTGTGTTGATTTTTAGGGCCAGAGAGGAATTCGAAACTCTCAACCTGAAGTAGAGGAAGTGATCGCAGCCCTCCACACAGGGATTTACTAATGGGTCAGGAGGATCTATCAAGGCAGGATCTATCAGTTATCGATTTTACATTAACACCCTCTCTTCTCTCGAACCCAGCATTCTCTCAGCACCTAGCATTCGGACACCTGCTATGGGATAAAGGGGGAAGCCAGTGGGTTCCCAAAGCGGGAGAAGATAAAAAACAAGGTGGGTGGGGGGATGCCACAAAACGCAATTGAAGTGTGCTCCAGGGATAGGGGATGACCATCCAGAGGGGTGACCAGTGCCCTGGACAGAAATCAGGAACCTGGTCTAAACATGCTCTGCTGCTCCATCCACTCCTGGCTGATGAGTAAGCACAACTTGTGAGGCTCCATCTTCTCACTCGTAAAATGAGGATGCTAACAGCAGCAATTTCCGCGGCTCGAGCACATCACACACACACGCTAGGCACTTTTCTTGCACTTTCTCACTTAACTCCCACAACCCCAGGAAGCTGCTCCTCGTCTAATGATCGTTTTGCAGATGTAGAAACGGAGCTTAAAAAAGGGAACTTGCTCAGTGTCAGTCCATCGGCTCTTGGCAGAGTCAGATGTTGAACTCTGGCTGTCCCCTGCCACACTGGATGGGGGCAGATAGTACCCTGCAATAGCAAAGAATGTCCTTATCTTTAATCTGTGACAATCCAAGCCATCTCAGTACCATCTTCTAGCCAGATGCTGCTGTCCTCTAGCTAGTATGTATTCTGCCAATACTTAACCTCTTGGCCAGTTTCCGTGTTCTCACATTTACAAAGTTCATACAGTTTTGAAAGCCAGTAACTTCACAACTCACCAGTGCCGATCAAACTTGTGTGGAGACAGTGGGTTCCCATCAGGCTTCTAATCATCTCCAGTTTCTCATGTACTAAGCAGCGTATGTCACGTATACATGGGTGCACACATGTATACATATACACGCAACTCTTTACCATTACATAGTTCCTCAGGGAGCAGAGGAAGAGATTCACGTAGGATTACACAACTATCTACCATACGAATTGAATTAGAGTACATGCTGTTCTATTAGCAAACAATTCCCTGTCAGCTCTACATACAAATATCCCACCAGTCCCTCTAAGGAGGCAGTTTTTCCCAGGAAAGACGGGTCCAGCTTATTAGAAAGGTGGAAGGACTGTCTTCTTCACTGCTCCCCACGTCACCTTTAAAATCCTTTTCATCGTGAATACGTTTATTTAAACAATTAGGTAACACCTGTGGTTTTCTAAATGATCGCATAGTCATTGTCACACTCTGTCATGACAAAAACCTGTAAAAAACATGAGGCAGGCTCTATCAGGCCCCTGTGCTTTACGCGAGAGTCCAGGAGTTACAAGTAGAGACTTAAGAGCCACACAAGCCTGGGTCGAATCCTGGTTCTGCCACTGTCTGACCCTTGGGTGTGCACGTAACGATTCCAAACCTGTGTCTTCACTGGTAAACCAGAGATGACAACAGTACCTGCTTCACAGAGCTGCTGTGAGGATTTAGTGAGATCACACAGGTAAGTGTGGCACGCAGCCTGGAACACAGGAAGTCCTCAATGAACCTCACCTGTTACGATTACTCAAAAAGGAGAAGAGGAGTAACACTTAACCCCTACAAGGTAAACGTGCATCAGTAAAAATAAACCACAACATTAAGAGCTCTGTAACACGACTCATTTGTGAAGCCTCTCCGCTTCCTACAGGAAAAGGGTGCTACTCCAGTCACACCTCTCCAAAAATCTGTTTACGCCAGACTGGCCTCCTTAGAGGTAGGGACCCTCCCTCTGTGCAGCCCGTCACCTAACTGAGCACTGACACGAAGCAGGCACTCAGTAAGTGTATGTTCGATGCATGGATGGATGGATGCTGAAATAATATGCTGTTTAGAGTGTGCAGGTGTGTGTCCAAAGGTACTAACTTTTAAAACTTTCCATGGACTTTACCAGTACCTTTTAGAAGCTGTTGGAAATACTCTCCATTTTTTTTTCTTGTTTATTTTCTCCAAGATCAAATCTTATGTAGAAAAGATTTACTTCTGAAGGCACTAGATATGCAGAATATCTACTTTCATATAATGTTAGTTCTCTTTTCTTTTTTTTTTTTAATTTTTTTTTTTCAACGTTTATTTATTTTTGGGACAGAGAGAGACAGAGCATGAATGGGGGAGGGGCAGAGAGAGAGGGAGACACAGAATCGGAAACAGGCTCCAGGCTCCGAGCCATCAGCCCAGAGCCCGACGCGGGGCTCGAACTCACGGACTGCGAGATCGTGACCTGGCTGAAGTCGGACGCTTAACCGACTGCGCCACCCAGGCGCCCCAATGTTAGTTCTCTTTTCATCACTTCCCATTCTTTGACCTTTCAGTAGCCCAAATGAATGAATCACCAAAGGGAAACACCATGATAAAACCCAGATTGATGCTCCCTTGCTAGAGACAGGAGTAAGCAATCTGACTACTGAATATCCCTGGGGATAAGAATAATGTCCACATTCAACTCACTCACTGATTATTTACATTTCAACATCTGAAAACATAACACTCTCAAATTTCACTGCCGAGACACATGTTCTATTTCTAACACCTCTTACGTCAAATTCAACTATTATAATTTTTCAGAGAGGCAAACAACAACTGCTAGTCAAAACATAGCCTTTTGCTTACGTGTTGATAAAATGGATTATTCTTGCTAAAAGAGCAACTTTCCTTGTTATCTAAGCAAAGAATGCATGTTTTGATTTATGTAGTTTCTCAGTAAATTAATCCAAAGAGAATTTTCTCATTATGTTTTCCTAAACACAGCATTCTCAGCAAGGACAAAAATAAGTGCCAGTGAAATGAACCTTTCAAAGAATATCCATGATGTTGCAGCTCTTCCACAGTCTACTAATGAAATGGAAAACCAGCTGTGCCTGTGAAGGATTAATATCCTTCCACATACAGAGCTCTGAGTGTTGTAAACCGGACAGCACAGCCAGGGAGACTCAGGAGAGCCAGCTGAAAGGGCCAAGAAAAATGGAAGAGACGATGCAGCAGGACCTGACAATGGTTGTTGGGTGCTTTGAACGGCATCCCGAGGCTCTTGTCAACCAATAACTCTGGCCTGGACTCACCCACAGAACTGCTAGTTGCGCCCTCCGTATGGCACAGAAACAAATGCTGCTTCTTTATCAACACATGTCTTTGAAGCCATGACTTCTTCTTTGAGTGGAAGAAGGACTGGTTCCAATTCCACTGAATGGTTTCTTTTTCTTTAATGTTGATTGTTTTCTTTTGAGACAGAGTGCAAGTTGGGGAGGGGCAGAGAGAGGGAGAGAGAGAATCCCAAACAGGCTCCTCACTCAGTGCAGAGCCCGATGTGGGGCTATATCTCACAACTATGAGGTCATGACCGGAATTGATATCAAGAGTTGAATGCTTAACTGACTGAGCCACCCAGGTGCCCCCGCTGAAAGGTTTCATTACCACATTTCTCCATAAAAATCTTCCATGATTCTCCTTGTAATTTCCCCCTTCTTTTAACAAATACAATACTGCATATCTCTGAAGAAATGCTCCAAACATAATCACTTAAACTTTGTGAAATGGCTGTGGCCCAGCTGAGGAACCCCCAGAGGTCAGTGGCACAGTTGGGAAAAGGTGGCCATAATGAGCGCCAGTCCATCAGGCAGGGGACAGGATTGTCACCAAAGACCCTGCCGTGACAGCAAACCTCTCTGCTCAGACCTAAAGCACTACTAAAGAGATGATGGACATTGCTGCACGGTGGGTTTCCTTCCCAGAAGGCCAAAACAATTCTTTTTGTAATTTTCAACTGAACCCCAATAGCGTGATCTCAATTTTCATGCAATTTTAAGACTTCTTTATTCTTTTCCTTCATAATTTAAGCAAACTACCTTCACTCCAATGAACATCTTGGGGTTGTGCAGTAGAAAGGTACATTTGACAAAGGTCCAATATTAGTTACTGCTTTGTATCTTATGTTTAAATTAAATTCTGTGTAGCTTTCATATTTCCATTAGTCCTGGAGTTCTTTGAATGTTGGGTCTATAACTAATTCATGGAGCAGTTCCTTGTGAGACAGCCAGAGGGCAGTGGTCAACAGCACAGATAGACTGGGTGCTATTCCCTGTTCCCCTCACACCAGCTGTCTCTCCAGTGCCACAGTGGCCTCATCGAAATTTGGAAAAGGCACCCCTGGGTGGCTCAGTCAGTTCAGCATCCGACTTTTTTTTTTTTTATATGAAATTTATTTTCAAGTTGGTTTCCATACAACACCCAGTGCTCATCCCAACAGGTGCCCTCCTCAATGCCCATCACCCACCCTCTCCTCCCTCCCACTCCCCAACAACCCTCAGATTGTTCTCAGCTTTGTTTTGTTTTTTTAATTTTAATGTTTATTTATTTTTTTTCGAGAGAGAGACAGAGTGTGAGTGGGGGAGGGGCAGAGAGAAAGGGAGACACAGAATCTGAAGCAGGCTCCAGGCTCTGAGCTGTCAGCACAGAACCCGACGCGGGGCTTGAACCCACAAACCGCAAGATCATGACCTGAGCTGAAGTCGGACGCTTAACCGACTGAGCCACCCAGGTGCCCCATATTCTCAGTTTTAAGAGTCTCTTATGGTTTGGCTCTCTCCCTCTCTAACTTTTTTTTTCCTTCCCCTCCCCCATGGTTTTCTGTTAAGTTTCTCAGGATACACACAAGAGTGAAAACATACGGTATCTGTCTTTCTCTGTATGACTTCTTCATCTCGGCTCAGGTCATGATCTCGCAGTTGTGAGCTCTAGCTTCACATCAAGCTCTGTGCTGTGGGCGCAGAGCCTACTTGAGATTCTCCCTCTCCCTCCCTCTCTCTGCCCCTCTCCACTGCACACACAAGCACTCTCTCTCTCTCAAAACAAATAAATGAACATAAAAAAAAATCAGAAGAAAATAATACTAAAACTAATAGGGGTTTTTTGAAGGTTATTCATACTTATAAAACAATTAGAGCAATATGCCGTGTGGAGTAAATACATGCTCAATAAACATGAGTTATTATTGAAAAAAACTCAAAAGTATTTACTGCAGGAAATAATTTATTAGTATATAATGGAAATTTAGCATGCTAATGAGTTATTTCTGGCATGTAGACTTAAAACATGTCTGAAAATAATCCAGCCACCTTCACTCAGCAATACTGAACAAACTTTTAAGACACGACATTTTTAACACTCTTCCAACTAATCATGTAACTCCAGGTTTGCAGTTATACAAACACTGAAAGGGATTTTTTTTTTGATTTTTTTTTTAATTTTTTTTTTCCTTTCAACGTTTTTATTTATTTTTGGGACAGAGAGAGACAGAGCATGAACGGGGGAGGGGCAGAGAGAGAGGGAGACACAGAATCGGAAACAGGCTCCAGGACCGCGAGATCGTGACCTGGCTGAAGTCGGACGCTTAACCGACTGCGCCACCCAGGCGCCCCCTGGAAGGGATTTTTAAATGGATATCTGCAAATGTAATCAGCACCCTATGTTCACACTATTTACTCTGGAACAGACTGAATCCCATATAAACCCCACAAGGAGTGTTGCAGAAGGAAGATAAGCAATATTTGAGGATGCAGAGATGAAATAAAGAAAGAGGAGAAAATAATTACACCCATTTTACAATTCCTATGAACTCCTGGAGGCACAGGCAGCACAATCTTCAGATTTTTCAAAAGACCTGGATTCACAATGGGCACAAACTAGATAAACAAGGGATCCCCTTCTTCACTAGGCAATCCAATTAACTTGCAGTTAGAACATTTACACTGACAAAGGATTATTTTAACACATCTCTAAACAGGTGATGCTTTTGTTCCTTGAAAACCTCAGTGTTCAGTAATATATTTTAAAATGTCTGCAAGGACCCCCACATTGCCTAAACAGTACATCAAATTTCTAATGTATAAATTTGGTTTCTTTTTGAAGTTCCTGAGGGGGTCAGAGAAAAATAGTGAAAAATATTGTTTTGAATCAGTGCATAGTTTGACTACTCATATCTGTGCTTCTTGTGATCTGTGCTGATAATCTGTGATAATCTCAACCCTCATTATTCAAACTGTTGCGTCCCCCAATCATACCAGATTTTACCAAACAGGGCCTGCCCTCTTCTCATTATTAACGGTCAACCCAGAGTGACTCTTTCAGAAGGTAAGTATCTATACAACTAGTCTGGCTATCAAGAAAAGGCAAATAGCTAGAGCGAACCTATTTTAAACTGTGAATGCATTTTCTCCCAGAAACACTTAACTAAAGACATACTCCTCGTTTTTCCAGGATCACCATGGTAACCACATTTTTTTTTTTTAATAGAAAACTACCTCACATGTATTTAGCATCATGGAAACCACGATCTTATACACAGGTGGGACAGGCACTCTCTATCTGGCCACGTAAGGAATTCCCACTTCAGTGGCAGCACCACATACCTGTGAGGGCCCAGGTGTCTCACTCTCTTAAAATGACCAATCCCTTTACATCCTGGGGTTGAACATCCGCCATGTTCTGAAGCTTCCATTAATTCTAAGGAGCCTATAAGAAAGCAAGGGGAAGAAAAAGCGAGAAGAGAAAGGAAGGGGCATAAAGTTAACCAAAGGCTGTGAAACAAAAATTACAAATATCTTAAAAGTCTTTAAAGATTTTTCCCTATGCTTTTGTTCACACTATTGATCTTTCTTCAACAGCGAAATGGTACACTTTGATCTAACCCTCTATCAAGGCTATAAATTCCAGAAATACCTAATTGTGAATTAATGAGGAGATGCTAAACGATCTTCAAGTAAATAACATAATTAGTTTACGAATACTTGTACACTGAAAATTTCAAACATGCTACCCCCTCCGTGTTTTATAATGCTCCCTTATGCTGACCACTTATGTCCCTGTGTAATGTGCTAGACTCTGTTCTAAGCATTCCCATATATACCTCTATGAATATATATATACACATGTATCAAGTCTTTGGTCTTGTATCATTTTGTCGCATACAAGGGATAGCACCAATGTGCACTATTCTGAAACATTTTTTTCTTTGGTCTTTAACTTCATGTCTTAAAAATCTTTCCATCTCAATGATAATATTCTTTATGATTGTTGCACAGTGTCTGTATCATGAGTGCACCAGAATTTAACTAATCTTTGTTTCCAAGGTTTGTTATTTTAAATATACTGCAACAAACAGCATGCATGTGGATTTCTTTACTTTTATGCAGCTTGTACATGAACCTGGAAACAAGTGAAGCCACTAAAACAGGGGACTGCACACTAAACTTTTAAAAACCCCACGATAATCTACTGTAATTTCTACATATTTTCTGCTACAATGTATATGCTTTCCTTCAAAGTTGAAATCATAGTATGTCAAATTCCCAGTGCACATTAAAAAAAAAAAATTGAACTTAAAGGGACTCTGCAATGAGGTTACTGTAAATCACATGCAGTTTTAAGCAACAATAGATAGGGAGAGCCCTTTTACACTCTGTCCAGTTTCTCCCAATGGTAACATTTTGCAAAACTACAGTATAAAGCCACTCACTACTGATACATTAGACTTTAATAGCCTAAGAGAACTGTCTTCCAAAAATTCAGTACCAATTTTGAAAGGTGATGAGTCCTTCTAAATAAAAGTTTAAAAATCTACATAAACTGTGCTTTTCACACATTATTTTTTTTTCTTTTATGTTTTTGTGACTACCACATAATGGAAAATGTGGGAAGAAGAACAGGATTCATGGAGAACAAACGTACAGGAGAGAAAACAGTAGAAAGAAAATGATAGGAGCAAAGAAAATATTAAGCACCCTACATAAGAAAATGGAAACATTCAATTTAAGTTATCCTTGCGTCTCTTACTCAAAGGAGGCTGAAGAGGATGCCCGGTTTTTGAACACCAGCCCACAGGGTGAATATCAGGGCAATCCGCATCTACCCAGTAATCATAGCAGCTGTTCCAGCCGTCAAAGTGAACCTGGAAACAAAAGGAAATTACCAGTACAATTCATAGAAAATTCCTACCATTAAAGTTCTAGCCACCATGTAACCATTTTTATTTTCTTCTAAAGTATGTAGATTCAATACCAAATAACATTTTTTAAAAATTTATTTAAATTGCTTCATTTCCCCTATGCCAAAAAAGGGACTTTCGACCTATCTTCAAATGATCTGTTCATCAATAAATGTCTTGCCAAAGACATCATTCCAGCGGTACTTTTATAGATATGTGTGTCTTCCAACACACACACACGAGTTATGAGTACATAACGTCTTCATATGAGCCACACCAAAGAGCCAATAAATATTACTTAAATAACGAATAAATCAGGAAGGGAGGGAGGATGGGAGTGGAGAGGAGAAAGGCAGGAGTACCTTTCACTTAAATGTCAACTCTCCCAGAATTATGCTAAAAAGGCTCTTTATTTTTTTTTATTTTTATTTTTTTCAATATATGAAGTTTATTGTCAAATTGGTTTCCATACAACACCCAGTGCTCATCCCAAAAGGTGCCCTCCTCAATACCCATCACCCCCCCCACCCCCCCGCCCACCCCCCATCAACCCTCAGTTTGTTCTCAGTTTTTAAGAGTCTCTTATGCTTTGGCTCTCTCTCACTCTAAACTCTTTTTTTTTTTTTTCCCTTCCTCCCCCTCCCCCATGGGTTCCTGTTAAGTTTCTCAGGATCCACATAAGAAAAGGCTGTTTAAACAGGGGCGCCTGGGTGGTTGACTTTGGCTCTGGTCAGGATCTCATGGTCTGTGAGTTCGAGCTGGCATTAGGCTCTGTGCTGACAGTACGGAGCCTGGAGCCTGCTTTGGATTCTGCGTCTCCCTCTCTCTCTATACCCACCACCCCACCCTGTTTGTTCTCTCTCTCTCTCTCTCTCTCTCTCTCTCTCTCTCTCTCTCTCTCTCTCTCTCAAAAAGGAATAAACATTAAAAAAATATATTTTTAAGTCTGTTTAAACAAACTCAATGTCCTATTAGAAATACACCTGGTTTATAAAATATCTCTTCATCAAATGCATGTCTAAGTATCATTTTTTTCTCTCAAATAATTACAGTATCTCTCGAAGACGTTTTATATGGTGGTCGGAGCCATCTTTACCAGCCACCGTGTGAAAGAGCCATTGGTCTTTCAGGCAGGGTCACTAAGGATCAGCTATGTGTCTTTTAAGTATTACATGTATTTTATTTTTTAGGATGAAAGGATATACTGAAAGGCTATATATATTTCACTATTACATCAAATTTGCCAGCTAGACCTTTTTAAGTCTGTGAATCCCTTACTAACAAGACAACAGATGCCAGATAGATAAAAAATACAAACGTGTAAAACTGAATAAAAGTTCCAGAACAATGCAGGAGTGAATGTATATGTAATCTCAGAGTAGGAGACCATGGTAGGCAAGATACCAAATTCAAAACTCATAAAAGACTGTTCAATTTGACTACAGGAACATTGAAAAAAAATTTTTTTAATGTCTATTTGTTTTTGAGAGGGAGAGACAGAGCGTGAGTGGGGAAGGGGCAGAGAGAGAGGGAGACACAGAATTCAAAGCAGGCTCCAGGCTCTGAGCTGTCAGCACAGAGCCTGAGGTGGGGCTTGAACTCATGAACCATGAGATCATGACCTGAGCTGAAGTCGGACACTTAACTGACTGAGCCATCTGGGCGCCCCTGACTACATGAACATTTAAAACTTCACAGTGGCAAATGTTACCACAGAAAAGGAGGAAGATCCATGAGAAACTTGAAAAACACAGTTATTATATATGTCACAATGTACTCTGTTCTTTAATTTATCCAAATATCGTATATCAACATAAGAAGATTAAAAGCCCAATAGAAAGATGAAAAATAGATATAAATTGCTCATAAATAAGAAACTAAATATAAATGATTAGTAAAACATAAAATGATAATCAATTTCACTTATAACTAAAAAAAACCCTACAAATTAAAACCACAAGATGCAATTCTTTCAACCTGCCAAAAATGTTCCATCTTGGTGATTCCCAGAGCTGGTGAGTATGAGCATAAAAAGCTTTCTCAAGGACTGCTGACAGAAGTATTAACTGGCAAGTATTTCTAGAGAGTTATTTGCAACAACAGTCACCTAAAATATATCACTTTTGACTTAATAACCTCAATAACCCAACTCATTGTAGTAGAAAACAACGAGTATCTACCATGAGGAGACTGGCTAACTAAATTATGGCATGTTTGTATGACAGAATAGAACAGAGTTGTTAAAGTGTGTGTGTGTGTGTGTGTGTGTGTGTGTGTGTGTGTGTGTGTATTTAAAATAACATCCTTTGGGGGCGCTTGGGTGGCTCAGTCGGTTAAGCGGCGACTTCGGCTCAGGTCACGATCTCACACTCCGTGAGTTCGAGCCCCGCGTCGCGCTCTGTGCTGACCGCTCAGAGCCTGGAGCCTGTTTCAGATTCCGTGTCTCCCTCTCTCTGACCCTCCCCCGTTCATGCTCTGTCTCTCTCTGTCTCAAAAATAAATAAACGTTAAAAAAAAAAAATTTTTAAATAACATCCTTTGCAATGAATCCACTTTCTCAAGCTTAGAAATCAATTAATCCTAGAATCAAAGCCCACTGAATTCCACACCTGGAAGAAACCACATGTATTATCTTAAAGAGAAGAAGAGTTCACACAGCTAGTTAGGAGGAGTAACCAAACCTAAAATTCAAGGACCCAAATAAAATTGATCATCTTCCCATACACTGAATATAAAAGCAGCACTTACAGAAAAGTACTTAGGGGCGCTGGGGTGGCTAAGTTGGTTAAGCATCAGACTTTGGCTCAGGTCATGATCTCGCGGTTCATGGGTTCGAGCTCCGTGTCGGGCTCTGTGCTGACAGCTCGGAGCCTGGAGCCTGCTTCGGATTCTGTATCTCCCTGTCTCCCTGACCCTCCCCTGCTCACACTCTCTCTCTCTCTCTCTCTCAAAAATAAACACTTGAAAATAAAAAAAAAAAAGTGCTTAACTCAAAGTAACCCTTTCCTTTCCCCTGATCAAAAACAGTGTTCAACTAACAGTGAGAATGACATTCATGATAATTTTGTAAAAATATCCATTTATGCTATCAATGCCATCAATAAACGAGCAGACACAACTTAGAGTGTTTAGTAAGTTTTAAATGTTCTAATTCTCAGCTAATCAAGTGATTATTTTACTAGAAATGTGAAACTCTCATGTTTTCCAATCTTACTATTCCTAAATTCCATTTCTTTTATATTGGAATCAATGCTCACATAATCTATGTTCCATTTGTTGTATATAAACCGCTAAATTTTTAAAAATTAGGTATCTTCCTACAGCAAACATACTCAGTCCTAAGAAATAAATGGTTTTCCACCCCAGATACATTTCAGAATTACCTATGATGAAAAGGAAGAATAAAGGAAAAAGAAAAAAAAAGTGCTGAGCTTACCTAGGAGATTTTAATCCACAGCTTTGGTTTGGGTTCTATGCACACAGAGGTCGTTTACTCAACTTGTAAGTAACTCTGGTGTGCACTCAGAACTGAGACCCATGGATATCAAATTGTATACTACTGGGGCACCTGGGGGGCTCAATCTGTTCTGCATCCAACTTTTCTGGGGGTTCAATTGGTTCTGCATCCAATGTATATAAATAGTACATTATTGTACATCGATATAGTCCCTAAAACTGTTGATATCATCATAAATAAAAGGATTATTTTTAAAGTTTCCTCACACATACCTTTAAAAATGTTTATGGTAGATCTATCATATCTGGTGATGATGCCACAATGTTTCCTAGTTTTCATTAAAACTGACATCTCAGTTTGGCAATGAGAAGTCATCTATCTAGGATTAATACACTTTAGATACTATAGATAAATCTAATACCTTCTATAATCTAGGTTGGTAGACAATCTGGAGAACTATAATAGTTTAAGGGTTCAATTTCAGAGATAAAATTTAGTTTAGATATTATGAACAGAGGTAACAATAAAATTCTGAGAAGTACCAAATACACTTAAAATGCTATTTGAAATTATGTAAAAATTAATATATGCAAACATTGATATTAATCCTAATCGAAATTCTCACTGTAGAAGCTCAGATGAAATAATTGATTTAAACCTTCATCTTTCGTGGGGCATCTGGGTGGCTCAGTTGGTTAAGCGTCCAACTTCGGCTCAGGTCATGATCTCGCAGTTTGCGAGTTCGAGCCCAGTGTCAGGCTCTGTGCTGACAGCTCAGAGCCTGGAGCCTGCTCTGGATTCTGTTTCCCTTTCTCTCTGCCCCTGCCCCGCTCACACTCTGTCTCTGTCTCTCTCAAAAATAAACAAACATTCGGGGTGCCTGGGTGGCTTGGTCTGTTGAGCATCTGACTTCAGCTCAGGTCATGATCTCCAGGTTCGTGGGTTCGAGCCCCACGTCAGGCTCTGCACTGACAGCTCAGAGCCTGGAGCCTGCTTCAGATTCTGTGTCTCCCTCTCTCTCTGCCCCTCTCCCACTCATGCTCTGTCTCTCCCTCTCAAAAATAAGTAAACATTAAAAAAAATAAAAAATAAATAAATACTAAAAAAAAATTTTAACTTCATCTTTTGTAACTTTTACTTTTCAGGCACTGACATATTAAGAAGTTTTAAACAAACAAAAAATCAGACACTTGAGTAATGTTAAGTGATAGTTTTACTCTTGCTGGGGACTATTTTGAAAAGAAATCAAATGCCTAATAAACAACAGCAAGGAAGGAAGATAAACATACAACATGAAATATTTAAAAATCTTACAAACCCCAAAAAGACACACAAAATATTTATAATACAAATGTTCCACTTTAAATATACTTATACATAAAAGCAATTCAGCAATAATGATGTATTTAATAAAAATTCTAAAGAAAATAAGAGGATTATGGATCGAAGTATAGTGAAAAAGACTTAACTCACACATATTTAAAATTATAGCTTAGGAAATTGGATGCATTTTCACCCAGAAGCATCATTTGGACCCTTTATCAAACCTTAATACATGTTCCTGACAGCTTACCAAGAATGAGACATATAATATTTTAGAAAGCACACTATTCCTTAAAAAAAAAAAAAAAAAAGGAAAGAGAAAAAAGATTTGGTTGGATTTTCTGTGCATGTGAAAGGCAACTCAGTAAAACACATTTTAGACCCCGGGGCTTATCTCCAATCTGTTCTGAAATTAAAGCTATATTTGAAAAGGTATAAAGCCAAAAGGACCAATGGAGAAGAAAAGCGGCTGACAGGTGAGAAGTGACAGTGATGTGTGTGGAGGACGGAAACAGGAGGAGTGTTGACCTACAGGACAGGGTGGGTGGGTCACAGCCCAGGGGTCTGTAGAACAGGCCTGGAGCCCACTGGCTGCAGACCCCAAGGAGGACTCACTCTGGAGGCAGCACACAGGAGAGAAGGGTCCTGAAACACAGCAGTACTGACTCACAGTCAATATGGAGTAGTTACACGCCCTCGGGCTGCTCCCCCACTCCACCTACCATGGTAACTGCCCCTTCAACAACCCAGGCAAAGAGCAGACATTTATCTTGTAGAGAAAAAAATTCCCAAGGCTCTCAATTCTACAACAGACCTGAACGGGCAATGGGCTGGACAGAAAGCACAGGAACTTGTACAACCAAGAGCCGTATATTCCCACCCAGCCCTTCTCTTTCTCGCACAGCGACCGCCAGGTTCACTCTTCCCCAGGGAGGACTCTGGCAGAAACTGACAGGCTCCAGAGAAGGACCCAGATGCCAACAAATGGGACCGTCCCTGTGAAAAAGCTGGCTCTTCTGCTTTCTTACAGTCATGTCTGCTGAAGTCTGCTGTAAGTCCCACCCATGAAAAACAGTTAACTTTATGAGTGCCTTTTCTTAATGCAGACGGTCAGTCAAGGACTTGATATCTGAGGAGAGGCTCCAATACGACAGCAGAAATTTGGAGGAAATAAGCAGAGGACAGAAGAAAAACCATCACTAGTATCCTCAGATACGAAACACTATTGCTTCAAGAAATAAAAAGATGATGCCATTTAAAAAGGGGGAGGAGGCTAGAAAATAGGAAAAAACTCTCAAAAATTAAAAAAATCAGAATTGTAATTAAAAATGCAACATAAAAATATTTTTTAAAACATGGGGTGCCTGGGTGGCTCAGTTAAGTGGCCGGCTTCAGCTCTCTGTTGTTAGCACAGAGCCCCTTTTGGATCCTCTGTCTCCCTCTCTCTCTGCCCCTCTCCGCTCACACATTCTCTCTCTCTGAAAGATAAATAAACATTAAAAAAGTTTTTAAAAAAAGCAACCTAGGTTTCGAAAAATAGAGTAGATATCTCTCTAAACAAGTAGAATAAAAAAATCAGAGAAGCATAAAAAGAAAGTAGAAGAAAATCAAGGGGTCAATTCAAAAGGTTTAACAACCAGAGCTGCAGGACTTCCAGAAAGAGAAGACACAGGATGACAACAGGGAGTCATCAACTAGTAATACAAGAAACATGTGCAAAAACTGGAGGACATGAAACTCCACAGTAAAAAGCCCGAGTACTCTGCATGAGTACTCACCCAGAGCAGAACAACTGGTATGGCCTTAGAGGTCTAAGGTCAGTCAATATGGATGTGAGAAGACAGCAGAACAAGGCTTTCAATTTCTGAGGGAAAGTGGCTCCCTACCTAGAATTCTACACCTAGTCACAGTATGAATCAAATGTAAGACTAGTAATATTGATATTTCCAGATGTGCAAGGAGCCAAAAGCAGATGCTTTTCATATACCCTTTCTTAGAAAGTTACAAAAAGATGTGTTTCAACATGATAAGAGAACACTAAGAAAAACAAGTATGTGATTCAAAAAAACAGAAATAAAGGAAGAAAGAAAGGAAGAAAGAAAGAAAAGAAAAGAAAAGAAAAGAAAAGAAAAGAAAAGAAAGAAAGAAAGAAAGAAAGAAAGAAAGAGCACAACATAGTCTGCCAGCAAAGAGCAGTCTCAGGATGAAAGTTCAGGATAAGGCTTAGAGAACTACCCAGATGACCACAGGCGACTGCTAAGTTGTAGGAAAAAGAGTCAAGAAAGAAAAGATACAGACAGAAGGCTTATTAAAAATACACTTGGAGGCGCCCGGGTGGTTCAGTTGGTCAAGCATCTGACTCTTGATTTTGGTTCAGGTCATGATCTCAAGGTGTGTGGGTTCAAGCCCCAGGTTGGGCATTGTGCTGGCAGTGTGTGGAGACTGCTTGGGATTCTCTCTCCCTCTCTTTCTCTGCCTCTCCCCTGCTCGTTCTCTCCTTCCCTCCCCCCCGTCAAAAATAAATAACCATTTAAAAAAAAATACACTTGGGCTTTTGATAGAAAGACACATCAGATTTACTGGAGCACTTGTAAACGTCTGATTCTATGAGCACAGAAAATTTAAAAAACCAAAACAAGAAATTACTGACTCCAGAAAAAAAAAAATGTCATAAGAAAAAAACTGTTCTGCTCAGCAGCCAACAGGATTTATTTACTCATGAGAAGATGAATACAGAAGACTGAGAAAACATTTTAGAAACATGTGAAGTCGCTAGTGAAAAGATACAGTGAAGGAACGGATATGGTAAGAGCTTAATCCAGAACTACCCTAACAGGAAGGAAATACACTGGACCTAAAATTGATGGGGCTGAGAAAACAGCAGAACACAGATATTATTTCAGAAAATTAGGAATAAAATGTCAGAAGCAGCAGCTAAAAAAAAAAAAAAAAAAAGAAAGTTCTTGCCTGTGAGGAAGCAGAAGTGAGTGTGGGGAGGGACGGGGCCTGTAGTATGTTCTAACTCTCCCCAGAACATACAGATGAGAGCAAAAACATTTTGCTTGTTTTCTTTCAGCATCTGGTGAAATACAGGAGTGTTTTAAAATGTTTACCTGTAATAACTTAAGGCATAAAATATATTATATCATGTAGCCTAAAAGGTTGATCTTATTTAGCTGAAGAGTTGATTCTATACCCGAGAAACTTAAAATATTAAGCTGCGCTAAGGACTTAGTCTCTATATACTCTTTCTCCTCCTGAATAATAAAGACAGGCATTCTTGCTTCGTCATCTCCCACAGCATTAGAAAAACTCCTACTAATGAAAGCTTTTTATAGTCTCAGAAGTCTGATGAATCCTGAAACTGGGTCATCGTCACCTGTTCGCTGATCTTTTGAGGACTTCATAAACACACAGGTACGTGTTCAGTGGTTCACCTTTAGCTATGAAATTTATACCACTAACAGTGAAAAGATAATTGTCAACGCCTCATAGCCAGCTCTGTTTTGGGTGTTAAACAACGAGGATGTTGTATTGGAAAGAGAATTTGGCTAACTAAAAAGTTAGTCCACACTTTTCCTATTAACTAACTGAATGACCCACTTTAGAGTACTTGACCTCTCCGGGTCAAAAACGTTCTCACATGTAAAATCAGAGTTAATCTAAATTTTTTTTTTTTTTTTACTATTACAGTAATTAATATGTGTTCCTGAAGCCAGGTAACTAAAAACAAAACAAACAAAAACAAAAAACAAAACAAAAAGAAAAACACACCAAAAACCTCATCATTTATAATTCATTTAGAATTATAAAAAATCATTTATAATCACTCATAATCTTAGCACCCCAAGAGAAGAACTGTCATTATTTTGGTTAAGTTTCTTTCCATAATATTCTTTACAAAACAATACCAGACATCATACAGAATAGTCAACCTGAGTTTTTTCACTTGCCAATATTAAATATTTTTCTTAAATATTTACCATCATATAGAGTAATTTACTTTACCTACATCTTACTGTGCTTGTTTGCAATCTTAAATACTATAAACTGCTATATTTTCCTTATAGTCTTTATCCTTGCATATTCCCTTTGGTTAATTCTCCTAAAATAAATTCCTAGGACTGAGATTCAAGACTTTTGTGCTTCACCAAACTGCTCTTTAGTGGCCGAGATACATTCCATTCCTACCAGCTACACATGAAAAAGAATACATGAAAAATACAAGAAAATACACGAAAAAAATAAACTTTCCATGCACCTAAACCAAAACACTTATTTTTTGTTCAATTCTGACCAATTTGATTTTTAAAAATAGTATCTTGCTTAGTTCTACATTTCTTTGAATCACTAGCCTAGGTTATCTAAAAAATACTTCTAGTCCTAAAATACTCTGATTGCTTTATGACTTCTACTATCACACCAAGGACAATTAATAGGAAAATACACTTGAAAAAGGTTAACAGACTCTGCACTGTTTATAATTTCCAAACCACTGCATGATTATATAATCTTAAAAATAGCTAATTAAACATTAAAATTTCTGTTTTATACAAAACCACATTGATACACGTTTTCCATGTTCTTCTATAATTTTTTATATATTATTACAGATAGTTGAATATGTGATTTATTTTTTGTTTTTAAAGTTTTTAATGTTTATTTATTTTTGAGAGAGAGAAAGAGAGAGAGCATAAGTGGGTGAGGGGCAGAGAGGGAGACATAGAATCCGAAGCAGGCTCCAGGCTTCGAGTTGCCAGCACTGAACCCGATGTGGGGCTCGAATCTACGAACTGCGAGATCATGACCTGAATGAAGTCAGGTGCTTAACCAACTGAGCCACCCAAGCGCCACAATATTTATTTTTTTAAAGAGCATAAATTTCGACTCCTAGAGTTTAGGGCTGTGACTTAGTTCTGCCACTGCCAGAATTAATAAGTAATTCATCAACTCTTCCTGAGCCTCTGCTTCCCAGATAAAATTGTGATTGTCACATAAACCCCCTGCCCTGTCACCACCACATATGTTGAATAGTGGAAGAACGCTGTTAGCTGGTAAGGGCCGGCAAGACACCATGTAGATCTAACATCTTGCTGTTTTCACAGTGAAGTAAGTGGAATGAACAGGGCTCTCATTTGAGGGCGAAGGAAACACAGAAGCCAGAACCAGAGATAACTTCTAGCTCCTCACCTGGAACCACTGTTACACTTCACTTCATCACCTGGGACACAACAGACCGAAGCCACCTTCCTGAACATTCGCTTACCCTCGGAGAGGTACTTCGCTTTTATTAATCCAAATCTAATTAAAACCTGACTTTCTTATACAATCATTTCTCTTTCCTTGTCCTATATGAAAGGGCTATCCTTCTTTACTTTTCTTCTGAAAATTCTACATCTAATATAACCCCATCAAAATTAATCTTCAAGTTTTCAAAAAAAGAGCATTGTATTGGAGAATGACGCACTGTATTCAGAAGAAATCCCTTTCTTACCTATGACTTTTCACATTCTGAGTGTGTGCTCGGAAAAAGAAAGTAGATACAACATATTAAATGTCAGTCATAACTAAAGAGAACTTCTTGCATAGATTAAAGGAAAACACTGGATAAATACTGACAAAGATGTACAGCCACTTTATTTTCATATTCCTGTAGTCTTACTGATTTAATTCTAGGACTTCACAAATTAAGTATCTGCCGAAGTTTCCATCCAAGTTATCTTGTAACAAAAGACAAAACAGAACCACAACAGAGAACACTCACTTTTATTCGGTGATCATCCGTGTCTGCAACTGTTGCTACTCTAATAAACATAGGATTTCTCTTGTCTATGACTTCAAGCTTCATTTTTTTCTGGAATCCATGTGGAGGTTTCTGCCATACAGAAAATTTTACATGGTAAGATTCAGAGGAAGAGAAAGTAGGCTCTGTGTCACAAAGACAGAATAATAAGCTATTTACAGAATCGACCTTCAAACTCCCAAGTTCCTACAGTAGCTTTGGACCTCATTGTCCTTATCAAAAAAAAACACAATCCCAAATCACACGGCCAAACCCTGAAGCAAGAGAAACAGCCTGAGCACCCAGCCGGAGGAAACAGAAAGCAAAAGACCTTAAGAGAAAATGCAAAATATTGTGGATATTTGATTAGGCATAGGGAAGGCAAGAAGTTTTTCTCATTAGTTAGAAGGAGGTGTCTTGAGGGGTGGGGCGCCTGGGTGGCTCAGTCGGTTAAATCTGACTTTGGCTCAGGTCGTGATCTCACCGTTTGTGAGTTTGAGCCTTGCGACGGGCTCTGTGCTGACAGCTCAGAGCATGGAGCCTGCTTTGGATTCTGTGTCTCCCTCTCTCTCTGCCCCTCCCCTGCTCACGCTCTGTCTCTCTCTCTCTCAAAAATAAATAAACATTAAAAAAAAATTCTTTTTACAAAAAAGGAGGAGGCATCTTGGCAAAAATCAACAAGCATAAAAATTATTTATGAAAACAGAAGAAAGAACATTAAAGTGGCAGAGATGTGACAGAGACTAGAAATGACCATGAGAACAAAAAGCAGGAGACGTCTTTAGAAAAAGAAAATCAGCCATCAAAACGTATGGGATGAAATCACTCTTGTAAGAACAGGAATGAGAAAGGAAGACCTCTCCTCCCACACCTTAGCTAGCTCCACCTCAGGACTCAGCAGAAACCTGTAAACCTCCGGAAAAGTTGCAGGATGTCGAAGGCAAGCTCAAGGGTATGTTGGGTAAATTGCTTAAACCATCTGAGCCTCACACCCCTGTTCTGTGAAGTGGTTCTAACAAAACTGTGGCTCGGAGAATTAAGTGTGAAAATTACGCAAAGGATAAAAAACAATCAATGCCAGGCACCTAAAGGCCAAACTAAGGAAATCGTAGTTTTCTCTCAGGTCTCAGTGTGACACGAGATATGCAGACTGATCTTGACACGATTTTATCGAGTTCAAGCAAAGAGCGATGCGGTTCTTTGTATAGCTTGAGATAAAGTTAGAGAGTCAGGTAAAAATTCCTAAGTAAGGCAGAACTCTAATTATCCATTTTTAAATCCTAAATTTACTCTCAGATGGACCATACACATTCTTTTACATGGCTTTTCTTCACGTAATATACTTCTTTTCTCAAAAATATTTCATGTTCTTTTTTTTCCTATTATTTGGGCCCATATCCCTAATTAATCCTATCATTAGAAACCCTAGCAATTTATACACAATAAATCATTTTAAAAAGTGTTACTTATGATAGACTATGCTACATTAAAAACATTCTTAAAATTCTTAACATATTCTTCTTTAAATTTATGAAAAAATAGAAATAATTAAGCAAGCTGTTAGAAAAACGAAAAAAATTTAAAATGCCTCTCATCACTTATTCTTCCCTTGCTGAGAAATGAGGTTTCCTTTGAATCTTAACAAGTTATATGTAAGATGCAAGGACTCTGGGTTAGAAAGATACTACAATAAAAGCAAATGGCCTTATATTTTGATAATCAAACATGCTGATTAATAGCAATAAAAAGAAAAACAGCATGTCAGCTTGCCATAAACAAATCCAAAGGAATTCTCAAACACAAGTTTTATTTTTTAAAAAAAATTTTTTTTTCCCAACATTTATTTATTTTTGGGACAGAGAGAGACAGAGCATGAACGGGGGAGGGGCAGAGAGAGAGGGAGACACAGAATCGGAAACAGGCTCCAGGCTCTGAGCCATCAGCCCAGAACCCGACGCAGGGCTCGAACTCACGGACCGCGAGATCGTGACCTGGCTGAAGTCGGACGCTTAACCGACTGCACCACCCAGGCGCCCCTCAAACACAATTTTTATTAGAAAACAATGTCCTGCCTTGTTTCGGTTTTTCGGAGTATCTAGCTGGAAAAACAGAAGTTTGCTGTAAGATCACAACAACTCATTCCACACCAATTCAAGCAGTTATTTTCCATGGAGACAAGTTCAAAATGAGGCCAACGACAAAAAAATCTCTGTAATAATTTTGACTTTCAAAATTGTAAGATGTCAAAAACATCTTTTGTGGTCTTCTGTTTCCCTCCTCTTCCTCTTTCTGGCTCAGTAGTACCGTCTCTGTTCTGCAATTTCAATGAATGAACACTATTGCCAACACAAATGAATGAAATAGTGCAAAATGTATTAACTCACCACTTTGAAAGCTCTTGCAGGGGCAGGTAAAGAATTGGTTTCTTCTAAGTATTTATCCCAAGAAAAATGTTTCACATTTGGATAACCTAAGAAAAAAGCAAACCCTGTTAGGTTTAACCAGAATGACAGAACCACAAACTGACCTATAAAATTATGAGATATTGTTACCATAATCTAGGAAATTACGTTCATGTTCCAAATAACTTTAAAGTGAATAACACACTCAGACCTAACTGTAATAATTACTTTCATCTTGATCATGACTCCTCTTCTATCTTCTAAATGAAAATATAACATATACGTATATGTATAATTTATATTCTTGGTAAGTCCTATATACAGATATGCACACACTAACAAAAATGCCCTTTAATGTGCAATTCTTCTTCTACTAATATAAAATCTCATGCACACAAAGACAAATGCACAGCTGTCAATGAAAAAGTGTAAAAATAAGTTTAATAACAATATAGAAAATGTGCACATATATATATAGTACATATGAAATAGAAAGCATTTATTAAAAAGAATAAAGCAGACTTACATACACTAATATGTGAAATATTCCAGATATGTCATCATACTGTTAGGTCAAACAAGCACAATCAAGTCATGGAACACTATTCATAAAATAAAATATGCAGAAAGAACTATCCCTCCTTCCTCCTGCCCCCTTTTGTTTCCTCCAGACTCCAAAATCCATTAGGCAGACATGAGCAGGAATTAATAGTGACTCAGTGTGGTGGGAAACTGGCTACTTAAAAAGGACTGAAAAAATTTGTAAATATACTGAAGATAAAGGAAGGCAGATTTCTCACTGACCGAAAAAATAGAGAAAGTAGGAAACTAGAATAAACTTTGTGGTCTTGGATATGAATTGGAGCTAAGGATATAATTCTTGGTTTTCAATGTCGAAATAGGTACAGAAATATGCATTAATATAACTTTTTTACATGAACGTATTTCCTAACTATATCCTCCGAGAGAACAGAGGCAGCATCACCCCGTAGCCATCACCACATCCACTGTTTAGATTTTAGCTTGAATCAGGGAAAGTACGAGATAAGCCTTGCTGTGCCAGAAAGAATGAAGTTCTCAAAGAACATGTCAAAGGACATGGTAACTGACTTAAAGGGACTCCCACGGACCAAATCTGGGAAAATCGGGACATGAAAGTAAGCAATGCTGGTTATGGCTTATAACCCCTTGATGAAAATAGTAATATATGAATCCATGCAGACGGAAATAAATTAACCAATGAATAAAGAGGAAGATGAAAAAGCTATTCTTTGCAGAATAATAACAACTGCTTATGTACAAGGAATGATGGTATAAAAAATTAGCATTTAGCAACTGTCAGAATAAGAATTCATACGAGAAATATCAACAGATGTTAAAACTAGTGAGTGACATGGGGATGAAGCACAGGGTATTTACACAATCTCCAAGTATCTCTCCACAAAATACTTAGTACTTACAGAGAAAAAGATAACCATGTTAGCGGAGAAGTGAAGAAGTAATTGACTATCTTGGTCAATTAACGGTAAAAGATCAATAGTGAGACAAACTGACATCCGCTCAGGATGCAGGGAGAACATGGTGCTGTTTCTGTGATGTTCCTGCCCAAATACAGAACCTGGATCCAATCATGAGGAAACGCCAAGCATACCCAAATTCAGCAGCATTCTACAAAATGACTAATCTCAAATTCCCAAACACACTGACGTCATGAAAGTCGAGGAGAGCCTAACTGAAGGAGAGTAGAGGGATATGACAACCGAGTGCAATGTCTGATCCTTTTGCTACAAATGGCATCACTGATACAACTGATGAACTTGAATGAGTCTCTGGGTCAAGGGTATCGATGACTTCCATACTATTCTTTCAACTTTTCTCTACATTTGAAATTATTTCAAAGTAAAAGCTTAAAACTTTTTTTTTAATGTTTTATTTATTTTTGAGAGAGACAGACAGAGCGCGAGTGGGGGAGGGGCAGAGAGAGGAGGAAACACAGAATCTGAAGCAGGCTCCAGGTTCTGAGCTGTCAGCACAGAGCCCAATGTAGGGCTCGAACTCACAAACTGTGAGATCATGACCTGAGCCAAAGTCAGTCACTTAACCGACTGAGCCACCCAAGCGCCCCACAAAATAAAAGTTTAAAAAGTATGCAAATATATTTCTATAAATACAAATATTTTACAACATATTTTTAAGGAATGCATCTTGCCCAGTTTAAATAATATTAAAGCTGATTGTACACGCATGGGTGTTTGTGTATAAACAGAGGCAGAATGATTTTTCTGGAGAGATACAAGGACAAACTCAAACTATTATGAGACAGAACAACTGTTGTCTCTATTTTCAGTCTAAATTTAAAAAAAAATTTTTTTTAATGTTTATTTTTGAGAGAGAGAGAGAGACAGAGTGCAAGTGGGAAAGGGGCAGAGAGAGACACACACATACAGAATCCGAAGCAGGCTCCAGCCTGAGCTGTCAGCACAGAGCCTGACACGGGGCCTGAACTCACGAGCTGTGAGATCATGACTTGAGCTGAAGTCGGACGCTTAACCGACTGAGCCACCCAGGTGTCCCAAACGTTCTAAATTTTTAAAAACAAGCATGTATTAATGCATAATTGGATAATTCAAGATAAAAATCATTTTAAAAAGTCATAAAGGCTTTAATTTTGGAAACAGGAGATAATGCTACATATTTGGGAAAAAAAATGAATGTGGGGAGTCCAGCAGGGCTGATCCATGAATTAACAGGAGGGGCAGAAGAGCTGCTGTCTAGGAACAGCAAGTGACTAGGGTCCTTCTCAGACGGGACATCAGAGACCTTGCCAGGAAGCTGCCCTCAGGGACAGGGACTGGACAAAGGGCATCTTTTTTGTCATAGCACCAAGGTAATATCAGCATAGGCCTTACAAACCGTTATTTGACAGTTTCTTTTTAAACGTGTGTGTGTGTGTGTGTGTGTGTGTGTGTGGTAAAATTTACAGCATAGAAAATATATGATTTTAACCATTTTTAGGTGTACAATCAGTGGTGTTTACTCATATTGCTGTGTTTGGCACTTTTGAACATGAAATTTAGATTTTTTAAATGTGTCAAAAAGCTATGTTTTTCTTCTCTTCCGCTGATATGAAAGTCCACAGAGGGAGACAGAGGACTTGGTGATCGGCTTCGCATTGGAAGTCAGCAATCATGCCTTACACCACCCATTCCCACGGTACTTAAGCCAGTGCTGTGACGACATAACCAAGCACTGTTACTCACTGGTTCTGTGTTTATTTACCAGACTTCTGATTATGACCATAAAGGTGGTGAAGAAAAAAAAAAAATGGACCAATACCAAACTGGGAAATCCTTACAGCAACTCCGATGGTAACACTGACACCAGGTAAGTGTGCGATCGACATTCACTGACTGCTAACAGTGTGTGAGCCACAGGACACAGGAGAGCTGTCCAGGAAAACCTTCCAGGCAGCTCCATGTCTGAGCCAGGCAACTGTTAATGTCTTGCTTTACTAACACTTTATGGTTTAAGTTAAAGCTCTTTCATCTTCAAAACAGCTCTACAAATCAGTGAAGGACAAGGGCTTTGGTTCCTTAACCTAGGAGAAAACTCAGAAAGCCGAAGGGACTCATCTCAGGCATCCCTGGGATGGTTGGTCTCCTGGCTGAGGAAGTGATCAGACACAAAGACACAGCACCACGGAACTGGAAACAAGCTTCCCCATGAAATCAGCTATTCGAATGGAATGAGACAAGTATCGGAAGCTCTAAACTGAGGCTTTGATGCATCTGTGCTGCTGGCAACATCCACAAATTAGCTCTTAGCCAGCCGAGGGGCTACCCTTTGCCTGTGATGACGGAAGTTTGCATCACTCACGTGAGTACCCATAAGCAACAGGGCAGTTGATGCTCTGTATCAGCTGATGGCCCTGTCTTTTCACCCAATGATAGCCCTGGCACCTTCAACAGCGACACACTTGGAAACTCACTGTCTTGGTTATGATGAAGCCAAAGAATCCGTTCTTCGGCATAAGAAAATAAACTCAACATGACATAAAACAAAGAAACAATTCGTCAGCAGGTACACTGTTCTCCATCACAGAGACAGCGAAGCTGAGAAGGGGCCGCGGGGCCAGAGGCAGATGGCTGAAGTACCTGGAAACTGCAGAAAACGAACAAGAGGTACTACCAGCATAAAGGTGCAAAATCTGTTTTGGAGACTACACTCCAATAGAAAAAGGAAAACTGAATGTGTAAGTTCTGATCCAGGTTAAAAAAAAAAAAATCTAAAGCCTCAAGTACTCACTTAAATGTGAACATTGTACTTTTGTCACAATTGACTGTGACATGTGGGTCAAGGCTCCACCCACAAATGCGGTCCCCTATGTCCACTTCTCTACATTCACTAAAGCTTTAGACACCTGACTTCTGTGGTCAGATAATATATTTAAATGTGTATGAATGAAAAGTCTAAAAATGAATGACAACTTGGGAAATAAAGATCTTTTTAAAAAGAACTTCTCATTTTCCAAAGAAGACAACCTTTGATACTCTGTTGTGGACCAAGCCAATGTATATACTTTCAGGTGTATCAGGGGTCAGCAAACTACCACCTGACCAGCTGCCTGTTCTTTGCAAGTAAAGATTTACTGCAACGCAACTATGTTCATTCATTTCTTATCGTCTGGGCTGCTTTGTGCATGAAAACTGGAATTGAGTAGTTGTGACAGAGATGTGTGGCCTACAAAGCCAAAATTATGTACTATCTGGCCCTTTACAGAAAAAGTTTGCAGACTCCTGATGCATATGAAGAATAATATTAGACACATAATAAACACAAACCTGGAGGAGTAATGAGTGTCCTTCTATGTTCTTTACACCACCCGACTGGATGAATGTGTGGGCTCGATGCTTCACACCTGTAGGTTATATAAATCACAAAACTGTAACGATCAGGATCAATTCTCAAATACAAATAAATGTGTACATAAATAATCATATACACAGGCAAGCTAAAGTTATTTCAGCATCTCTAAGGGCAAACGTGCAAGAAGCACGAAGCTCGATCACCCTTGAAAAACAAACACGCTTCTATCATCTGTTAGAATGGCAGCGGCCAGGTATTAAGAGGAGGTATTCCTTTCCTTTCCTCACCTCTTTCTTCTCCTCTCTCTCATCTTTCCTTCAGTCAGGCATGTATTTTTGCAAGACCTCTTTATCACTATGCCTTATCTGGCATCTGATTCGTTGCTCCTAATCAGACTTGTTCCATGTATTCCTCATCGTACACACAACTCATTTCATTCATTCATTTGCTCACTCACTCATTCAAACACTGAGTGCTTATAATGCACCAGACACTGGGACAGGCACTGAGGAGACAGCAGCACATAAAACACATACGAAGTTCCCGCTTTTGTGGAGTCTGCGGTATTCCGGGAAGAGATAGGAAACAAATTAACAAAATAAATACTCTGGTGGCACAACGCGATGCAGACAAGAGGTGGAAGAAGGAAGCAGAGAGCAAACATGGAAAGATACTCCTTTACACGGCACAGTCACAGCAGCCTCTCAAATAAGGTGACACCTGAAGAAAGTGGAGAAAGAACTGAGCCACTCAAATGCACACTAGAAAGCCAATCCATGCAGAGAGGACGCAAGTACAAAGGCTGTGTGTGAGGTGGGAGTCTCAGAGCTGGGTCAGGAACACACTGAGGGAAGCAGAGAACAGGAAATAGTATCAGGAAGGGCCTTCAGGCATGGTAAGGTCTTGGGATTTTATTCAGAGAAAAATGATGTTTACTACAGTATCATGTAGGGGGTTTTAGGCAGAAGAGTGGCATAATCTAATTCATGTTTTTAAAGTAATTATTGTGACTGTTTTGCAGACAACTAACCACATTGGAAACCGAGATGAGGCTGTGAGGAGGCTTTTGCAAGAGTTGATGATGGAGGCCTGAACCAGAGTGCTGGTGGTGAAGATAATAAGAAGCGATCATGTTTTTGGGTCTGTATTTTCAAGGAAGCACCAACAGGATATACTGGTAGATTTGATACAGAATGTGAGTGATGTGAAGAAGTCAGGAACATCCCAAGGTTTGGGGCAGGGGCCATCAGAAGAATGTAGGACCATTTCCTGAGATAGGAGGACTAGAGACACAGTCTATGGCATTCCAAATGGTGAATGGAGAGGTTTTTTGCTTTTTGTTTGTTTTATCAGTATGTTTGACAAACAGGTAAAGAAGCCAAACAGATAATGAGCATGAAAATCTGGAGTTCAAACACAAGATCAAAGGTAAAGATGTAACTGTGGGAGCATCAGCATTTGGGATGATGTCTAAGGTCACGAACAGAGATGAGGCCATCCAGAGAATGAGTATAGAGAGAGAACAGAAGAAGTAGGAGGCAAATAAGCCCAAGAAGAAATGACTAGAAAATAAGAGAAGGAAAGCAACAAGAAAGAAATCAACTAAGTTAAATGCTCACGCTAGATCAAAGAACAAGAACTGATTACTGGATTTAGCAACGTGAAGTTCATTAACATTCTTGGCAAGGGCTGTTCTGGTGGAGCTGGGAATAAGAAAGGGCAAAAGCTGGAAGAGGGTGGGTTTAAGAGAAAATGGCAGGACAGCAGACAGAGCCAGCTGGTACAGAAAACATATTCACTGGAGTAGCTGTTTTAAAAGGAAACAGAGACCTGTAACATTAGATAGCAAAAGGAAACTTTTGTTTTTTGTTTTTGTTTTTTCAAGTTGGGAGATACTCAGGGGGAAGCTGAGTGAAGAATATATGTAAATTCTCTGTACTACTTTTTTTAAAGTAAACTCTATCCCCAACGTGGGGCTCAAACTCATGACTGTGAGATCAAGCATCGCATGCTTTACCGACTGAGCCAGCCAGGCACCACACTCTACACTATTTTTTAAGTTTAAAATTACTTTAAAATAAAACTCTTTTTAAAAGATGGGAAGTATTACTTCATTTATTCAAGAAATACACGCTGACCAACCATGATCAGGGTAGTGTTCTATGTGCTAGGGCTCCCCCAGTTATCAAAAAAACCTGCCAAATCCTTTCTCCTGTTTGGATACTGGTAGAAATAATCAACAAAGAGGGATGCCCTAGTGAGGAAATGGAACCCTGTGTGTGAAACTGGGCCCCTGAGGCAGGGGCAGGCACACCCACCGTCACAGAGAGGGTCCTATCGATGGGTAGAGATCAGGAATACACCCACCAGACAACAGTGGGAGCACGAGGACGCCTCCCCTGACTGTCTTTTTCTTCAACGACCAGGACACAAGGCTATCAGCAGAGAGGGAGGGTGGGAAATGGAGGTTAAGAGACGTCTGAGGGAAAAAGGAGTGGAACTGAGTGGTATGGAAGAACAGACAGGAGTCTGTTTAGTAGGATTGTGGGGCAGGCTTAGGGCTCACCAGAGGTTAGCAGTCATGAATGTGAAGTGAGACCAGTGAGCATGTCGTGCCTTTCTCTAGCCACATTCAACCACTCAGGCACAAGCATGAGGTAGGCATAAAGTTAGTTGAACCAGGGTTGGGGTTTTGCCAGGCAAACACAACATAAGGCAGTGGAGGCTATAGTTACAAAGGAATAGTTATAACAATACTACAAAATAAATGTAGAGGCATCTAGAGACAGATCACAATTAAAATCTGTAAAGGACAAAAAAAAAGAAAAAAAAGAAAAAAAAGTTGGTAGAACAATCCCCATTGGTGTCCTCAAACATAAAGGGTGTAATGGAGTTAAAAAAGAAAATCAGGGCCAAACGGTCAAAATATTTAATGCATCATTAGCATACTGAAGACTGTGAAATTATACTATAAGCAAACAAGTTTCAAATTATTTAACCTAGCATTTCCTAAAGATACTTAACTATGAAACACTGCTTTAATGGGCAATCCATTAACATCACGTGGAACACCAGTGTTCTGTAGAACACACTTTGGAAAACAGTGGTCTAATGGATGCCAAAGAGTCCAGTGTGCTCTTTTAACCAGATCTGTTGAGTCTATCCTGAAAGATCAGCAAGTCTCAACACAGCCCTCTGGATGGAAAACTAACAGATAGAAAGCCAGAAAGGTAACACAGTGGTTAGAGTTTCTGGTGAATAAAAAACATCTTATGACTAGTGAAAAACAAAGAACATTCTAAAAAATGCTCTAGGTGAATGGGATATAGTTACCTCTTTCAAACCAACTTACACATTAGTAGCCCTGAACAGTAAGTAACAAGTGAGATGAGATAGCTCCAATTTAATGTTGATTTTTCTCGGAATTATTTCAGTGAAAAATATCTTTAAATATTTATAAAGGTTTCTTCTTTCCTCTCCCTTTATTCACTTGTTCTCTCCTACCACCCTTCCTCACACTATTATTTTTCTTAATCTATGTATTAGGGCTATGTGTGTATGTGTATGTCATTATTTTAGAAATGTGAAAGGAAAGCAAGCACTGCTAGGTCAATGTGAAGTTCATACAGCAATTGGTACATTTCTTACAATGATATATTTTCATAAAATGTTAATATAATTCCTTAAAACGCATTCTGTTGTGGGAATGCAAACTGGCGTAGCCACTGTGGAAAACAATACGGAAGTTCCTCAAACAATTAAAAATAGAACTACCCTATGATCCAGTCATCATACTCTTGGTTATTTATTCACAGAATACAAAAACACTAATTCACAAGGATATATGTGTCCTTTTGTTTATTGCAGCATTATTTACAATAGCAAAATTATGGAAGTAGCCCAAATGTCCATCACTGGATGAATGGATAAAAAGGATGAATGGATAAAGAAGGTATCCCATGATACACAATGGAATATTACTCAGCCATAAAGAAGAATGAAATCTTGCCATTTACAACAACATGGATGGATCTAGAAAGTGTAATGTTAAGCAAAAGAAGTCAGAGAAAGACAAATGCCATATGACTTCATTCAAATGTGGAATTTAAGAAACAAAACAAAGGGGAAAAAAGAGACAAACCCAAAAATGGACTTAACACTAGAGAACAAACTGATGGTTACCAGAGGGGAGGTCCGGTGAGGGGATGAGTGAAACAGGTGAACAGGATTAGGGACACATTTGTCATGATGAGAGTAATGGGTAGAACTGCTAGATCACTATATTATGCACCTGAAAGTAATATAACACTGTATGTTAACTATACTGGAAATGAAATGAAATGAAATGAAATGAAATGAAATGAAATGAAATGA
>NW_024412429.1:35132302-35189480 GCF_014898765.1 Herpailurus yagouaroundi
GAAATGAAATGAAATGAAATGAAATGAAATGAAATGAAATGAAATGAAATGAAATGAAACAAAATAAAAGTATTCTGTTATAAACTGTATAAACAAGGCTATAAAGCTCTATTTCTAGCTATTCTATTCTTTTCAGAGACAATCACTCATTACGGATTATTACTCACCATGTATTGCATAAATTTCAGACAGATTGTTTTTCTTTTTTTTTCTTTTAATTTTTTTTTTCAACATTTATTTTATTTTTGGGACAGAGAGAGACAGAGCATGAACGGGGGAGGGGCAGAGAGAGAGGGAGACACAGAATCGGAAACAGGCTTCAGGCTCTGAGCCATCAGCCCAGAGCCCGACGCGGGGCTCGAACTCACGGACCACGAGATCGTGACCTGGCTGAAGTCGGACGCTTAACTGACTGCACGACCCAGGCGCCCCGAGATTGTTTTTCTTTTAGAGAAAGGTGTTAATTCATGTAGGGCTCATTAAAAATAATAATAAAAAAACATATACAACATTTCTAATATTTTTCTTCGGAGTCTAATACAGCCATCAAATAGTTTTTATAATTACCTGCCAGGCTTGTGGTGATTAAAGTAAGAACATGTGACATTGCTAATTCCTTTGATTTTATTGTGTTTCTCTATAAATCGCAATTTAGGAAAATACCGTGGTGTATCTCGGCCACACGCTCCTGTACTACTTGAATCTTTAAGGTTTTAATGTTGCCTAAATATCGATCAAAGGCACCATTTAAAATAAACAGGAAGCCATCTCAAGAGAGAAAACAGAAATAGCCCTGTTTTCATCTACTCTGTCCATCAGCCAACAACACTTCATTTAGAATAAAGCTGGAAGGCTGGGAAATCCTTTCTGCTACCAATACTGTAAAATAAGTCATCTCTTAGTCCCATCTAGTGTTCAAAACCAGAAATGTAACCAGAAAGGATTGTAATTACAGAAGAACTAATGGTGAAAAGTTCGGTAGTCGATCACTGTTCCTTTCTTTTGGGTTTTTAGGTATATCATCAAAGAAGTCCTGTCAAACATATTTTTTTTTAAGTCCATATCACAAGTACGTGCGAATTATTCATGAAGGCTGCAAAGATCCAGTCAGTCAACTGGTGGACTTTGAAAAAGGTCAGAAACCAAAGAAAGAAATCATGAAAAGCCCATGTTTATAAGGATGAGGTGAGCAGATGCTAAAATATATTCATTTCATGGAAATCTAAAGAGGATAAGTGATTTTGCCAAGCCTTCCAGGTGAAAAGAAAGAGATCCTGGTTTTATCGAGTCTTGGCCAAAAGCTGAACACAATGCACACATGCTGAGTTCTGCAAATCTAGGCAGAGAGTCAAACAAGAACAGTTCAAGATGCTTCCTTAAGGAAAATATCCAAGTCCTCATTTCAAGCCATAATGGTTTCGATTCTTTGAAGAAATACAGGACACTTGGCCTCGCCTGCTCCCTAAATCCAGGGCATGACTGTCAACTTATTTCCCAGGGACACTTTCCTGGCTCCAATATGCTAACTCTTAGGGCCTCCGTTACTCTGTGTTTCGCTGCTAAACCCCAAACCTCACGGGGCTGAGTTATCTGGTTCTTCCTTTCATCCCTAATTCATGTCCAATCCCATTCCCCACAGTGGCTGGTTTTAATATTATTAATTTGCTTCAAGCTTAAAACCTGATTCTTCACTAACACACGGACTCCGTGGAAAAGATAAAGGACATGCCACCTCATTACCCTACTCAAATTTTTGTCATTTCTTCATTTTCTCTGGGCTGAGAGGGAAGGGAGCTCATTTCTCCCCGTTAGCCCCTCCTACAGGACCAGGTATCCCCAATTACCATCCTCACGGTGGCCTCATTTCTTCAGCCTGAAAACCAAGCTCAAACCTCTCCTTGTGCAGAACACCCTGCTCTGACTGTGGACTCCCTCCGCCCTGCCACCCACCCAACAAGCAATAATCAATTTTCACCTTCAGGGCCAAACCTCTTTGCCTGAAGTCCCATACAGTCATCTCTTCAACCTTCTACAAAGTCACTCAAATAGACTAGCTGCCATTCCCCAAACATACGTTTGTCTGCTCCCTTGGGGCCTAAACACAAGCAAATACTTTCTTTGGCCAGGACTATTCCATCCCAACATCTAAGTACCAATTCCTATCATCCTTCATGGTCCAGCTCAAATCCTACATCCTCCAATAAGCCTTCCCCAAGAACCCTCCAGTGAGTCAGTCAGTCCTTCCTTCCACGTGCCCCCTCAGACAGGAAGTGGTGGGTTCTAATAACTAAGCACAAACCACCTACCCTGCAGCCTAGGCAGTGGTGTTTATGTTTCTACCCTTCCGCAGACCCTGAGCCCCTCAGGGCAGAAGTGTAGAGCTACCTACATTCCTTTCATCTCCGTAACTCATTACCTCCATCAACCCATGCTTCCCCAATGATGACAAACCTCTTAACTTTGACATTGCTCTCAGAAATTGACAATACAGGGGGTGCCTGAGTGGCTCAGTGTGTTAAGCGTCTGACTCTTGATTTTGGCTCGGGTCATGATCTCATGGTTTGTGAGTTCAAGCCCCGAGTAGGGCTCTGCACTGACCGCATGGAGCCTGCTTGGGATTCTCTCTCTCCCTCTCTCTGTGCCTCCTCTGCTCTCTATCTAAATAAATAAGTAAATTTTTAAAAAGTATTAAAAAAAAGAGAAATTAACAACACGCTGCAAACTCTTCAACACTACTTTGAGGAGACACATAATATTGCTATTACTCTCAATTTATAAAGGTAAAAGAACTCCATCGCTAAAATTAAACTGAAGTTTGGAGTACACTTAGAGACAATCAGGAAAAGGTCCTAGCCCCATGCTTGTTCTACCTCAGTAACTCAGTACTTCTCGTTTTCATTGATCTACTTGTTGACTCTTCTGCCCTGCCTCACTGGGACACTGGACTGAGATTCAGGGAAAGCTGAAGCTGTAATTCTGTTGTGACGGCTATTCTACTCGATCATCTGCTAAGTCCTGCCATGCCTTCCCAGTTCCCAAAAGACCAGATCACATGCAAATAAGAATTCCCCAAGGAAGGTTCCTTGCCAGTGCCTGGGGGAAGAGAGGGGTGCTCCTTCACACAGCATGCTCTGTCGTGGAGTCCAGTCCTCGGACAGCAGGTGTTGAGGACAGCCTACGCACAGGGGCATCCTCACCTCAATGGCTGCTTTCCTCCCCATCTTTCAAGCCCTTTCTAGGTCTATTCTGAGATACTTAGGATTAGTAATTAGTCTAATGACTGTCAAGGGGATAGAATTAAGCCGATAACAATTACCAGGAATAAAAGCACATAGGAAACCTAGAGGTAAAGCAAGTTTTATTCTAAGATACAGTATTTTCCTTTCGTAAAAAAAAAAAAATGACTTCAATCCTGCATTAAGTTTCCATTTTCCTCTATGGAGGGAAAAAATGTTTTACTGCAACTAAGTATGTTTTACCACAAATGTACCCAGACTTATACAGGTGCCCCTTGAACAACAGGTGTTTGAACTGCACGGGCTCACTAACGTATTTTTTTTCAATATAGTACACTACTGTAAATGTGTTTTCCTTATGATTTTTTTACTAGCATTTTCTTTTCTCTAGCTTACTTTATTGTAAGAATACAGTAAATAATACTTTTACAAAATACAAGTTCATCAACTGGTTATGTTATCAGTAAGGCTTCCAGTCAACAGTAGGCTGCTAAGTATGGGGAGAGTCAAAACATAACACAAATTTGCGACTGCACTGGGGGTGAGGGCTCCTACCCCCCACACTGTTCAAGGGTCAACTGTATATGTTTTCAATATCCCACTAAGGTAAAAAGAGGTAAGATCACTATCCAATTCAAAGGGGAAAAAAATCTAAATAAATAAACTTTAAAAAAAAAAAGGGGGGGGATGCCTGGGTGGCTCAGTCGATTAAGCATCTGACTTTTGATTTCGGCTCAGGTCATGATCTTGTGGTTCATGAGTTAATGTCCCACATCAGGCTCTGCACTCAAGCCTACTTGTGATTCTCTGTGTCTGCCCCTCTCTCTGCCCCTCCCCCACTCTCACTCTCTGGCTCTCTCAAAATAAAGAAAGAAACTTCAAAGGGAAAAAAACAATCTCACTTCCCAACTATTTTAAATTGGGAAAGCGATCCAATTTGTAACCTCAATTACATACCTAAACAAGTAATTTATGCAGATAAAAACCATTCCAGAATTCAAAGATCAAAGAATATACTATTTACTAAAGCTGGAGAAATTCCAGTGCACTTTAGCAATTTTCAATGTGCCTTAATTGGATATTGAGAAAGAGAACACACTGTACTCTTCTTCTGACAATTAATAAAATATGGTTTCATGTCAATAGTATAAGTAATTCCTCAAAGTACATTCTGTCCTAAAAATAATTAGTTTGTGCTCATAAAAGTATAAAAATCAGTACTAAAAGAGATCAATTTTCTTCTCTGCTCTTTCTAAAAAAAGAATCCAGGATCTTTCCTATTCCCCAGGCATTTGGAATCAAAGAAAACTGAATGTGACAAAATCTTCCATGCTTTTCATTACTTTTTTCTAGAAGAATGTTTTTATTTTTTTTATTTATTTTTTTAGAAGAATGTTTTTAAAGGAAACACACCTCATGTCAAATAAATGACTTACACTTTTAAAATTCTCCAATACTTCTAAGACCACAAAAATAACACACTAACATTTACCCATTTTGTTTAAATCAGAAAAAAGCTACAAAACAAAAATCTCCCTAAATGAATCAGAACTTTAAAACCAAAAGTGCTCATTTTAACCAACAAGTGCTTTAAAGTATCATTCTTTTTTTAAATTATAATTTATTTGAGTAATCTCTACATCCAGAATGGGGCTCGAACTCATGACCCTGAGAAGGTCACAAGCTCTTCCAACTGAGCCAGCCAGGAGCCCCTAAAGTGTCCCTTATTTTTTTTTTTTTTCAACGTTTATTTATTTTTGGGACAGAGAGAGACAGAGCATGAACGGGGGAGGGGCAGAGAGAGAGGGAGACACAGAATCGGAAACAGGCTCCAGGCTCTGAGCCATCAGCCCAGAGCCCGACGCGGGGCTCGAACTCACGGACCGCGAGATCGTGACCTGGCTGAAGTCGGACGCTTAACCGACTGCGCCACCCAGGCGCCCCACTACTCAATTTTTAAACGTATGCATACTAAAAAGTAAGGTTAGGAAACAAGCTTCCCTCAAATGTAGCAATACCTATACAAATTAATATTCAGTTAATACTGTAATGTTAGCCATATTTTATAAAGATATCTGTCACTGCTCTAAAATGTTCTCATCGCCAGTGTCCTAGGAAGAAATTAAACACTTCAGAAATGCCTTTCACCAGGAAACTGAATAGTAATGATCAATCAACATGAATTAGATATGGGAATCATTATTCCCATTGCTTAATCAAAATATGATGACTTTATTTTAAGTACAGTTATAGAAGTTTATAATATATTGTTCCTATTACTTAATGCAGTATATCCCAAAACTCTAAGGATTAAAAACAATATTACTCAATTAATAGATTTGTATTTGGCAATTATAAATGGTTAAAATTGCTACAGGGAATAAAAATATGAAGGAAAATTCACATGTCTTCTCAGAAAACAATAAACAACACCCAGGATGAGGGGGGAGGTACGCACCTGCATGCACTTGTACGTGCACATGTGTTGGGAGGAAGGTACACTGTACTTCCGCAGCAGGAAGTGAGTGAAAATACAAGGCACAAAGTTAAACTGAAGGCTGCTATTTAGAAATACATGCCATGTGAAATAGGGAAAGAGTGAAAAATCTGAAATGTGAAAGAGTGGGACAGAGCACTGCTCCTTTTTGTTACAAGCTCTGCATCATCTTTGTTTTCCAACCATGCACCAAACTGACCTGAATACACCTGCGAACCAAAGCACACAGCAATGGAAAAGGTCTCACCAATAGTCATAGCTCTCATCCCAGTTGTCAAAATGTACCAGGAAACGATTGTCCACCATATCTGTCACCGTAGCAACACAGATGAACGCAGGATTCTTTTTGTCTACGGCTTCAAGCTTCATTCCAACTCGAAAGCCTGATGGGATCACTGTCTACGAAACGTGCAGATTTAATTAGAGATAAGCACACACTTAACAGCAAGATCTGCACCCTCTCTACACGTCCTGCTCCAGGACCTGGCATGCATCAGCTATGTTCACGTAATTTAAAGAGCATGTACCAGTTTTATGCCAGGTCAATTTCCAACAAGCAGCAAGAAGGGGGAAAAAATGCCTCATTGGTACATCCAAATAACTATCTGGACCTCAAGACTAAGACACCCACAACCTCACAGAGTTTAATTAAATTTAATATGTGTTTTGGACCGCAGTTAGACAGCTATACTAGTTAGGCAAGTTTTCTTTGCCATTTAGTTCACTTTTTGTTTTTCTTGTTCTTGATTACAGACTTAACAATGAAAATTATTTCATGCAAAATATGCACTTCATCAAGCTAGAAATGCGTATGAGTCAGTACAAGTTCACTCCCATTTCTGAAATGCTCTCTCAAAAGAGTACTCTACTGAAAGTAGGTCATCTTCATACATGAGAGGCTGCAAATTATTACAACTTTTACCTAACACTACAGATATTATTCACAATAGCACCAAAAGAACTGGCTGGATACATACAGCCATTCAAAACAGTTGGTAATATAAGGAAAGCCAAACATTACCAGCCATCTGGGACGTGGAACTAAGACAATAATATAGCTCGATAAGATTTAGTGCTTGAGGTGCAGTAAAATGTAAGCATTCCTTAGAATCTCGTGTGAGGAAATCTATCTGAACTTGGAGAAATGTACTTGGATCAGTTATGCCAATCGTAACACACGAGTGTTATTTCTATCCCTCTTAAGAAAAAGCTCTGTCCAGACTTAAGTATACAGATACTATTCTAATTACTTTAAGCAGAACAGATGTTATCTCTCATTTTACTATAATTATGCAGCTATCATTCCAAAAATGTAGACAGCCACGTACTGAAAATGTTAGCATACATCCCACATGACTAGAAGGAGCAGGCGTTAATGCTGCACAGACACTGGGACAGTACATTTTAGTCCTGAAATTATTTACCAGGGTTCTGACCACAGATATTTGAATATTCTGAGGTAGACGAATCCAGAAATAGAAAAATTAATTGCTTCTTGGATACCAAACACAGAGCCCAAGATTCAGTTGTGTGCTAGCAATGCACAGAATTGAAGATGACGGTTCAAGGCAGTTAATCAAATCCCTGACTGATCTCAACATCAGAGATCCAGACAGGGATTAGGAAACGTGGAGCGGGCCACTTAAGTTTTCCACCTAACTGACCTTCCTCCCTCGTCTTGACAGAGAATAGCTGCTGACAACGCAGTATTTACATTTCGGCAATTAAGCTCTCCTCTCGATTATGAGATTTTAAAATAATAATCTGGCTCATTAGCTCTATTAGTTACCTAAACACACACACACACACACACACACACACACACACACACACACACCTTCAGTTCTCTAATTCAACCTGGCTTATGTCTAATTTGATCAGAGAATCTTTCAGCCATTAGACAGATGCTCAAAACAACTGGTTAAAATCCTTTCCCAAATGGAAGGTGTTTGGAGTGGGTGAGATGGTCTTGCCCACCCCTGATATTCATCTCCTTTTGGAGAGAATCCCATTATTGAAACATGATCGTCTCTTTCTGCAGTCTCACTCACTGTTACCTGACTGGTGAATCTGAAAGGAGGAACTCATCGTACTCTTAAGGGTAAGCTGGCCTAGAGGGCATGGAGCTTGCACTGTGCTCCTCTAGGGGCATGCTCTAGACCTGCAAGAATGCAGGCCTGCCCTGCTCTAGTGCTCCTGGGCCTGGGTGATGGGGCGCAAGGGCCAGTACATCTCATTAATTCTAGGTCTCAGAATCAAGAAGCTCAATCGTCATCAGACAGAGGCCATGCGGGTACTCCAACTGAGCCTTTATCCGCTATAAAAGAGGACATTTTGCCTTTGCACCTGCTTGCTCTCTGTTAATTCCAATTAGACCAAACCTTGGACAAGGAAGAAGAGTGGAACGTGATGGGCCTCTTCAGAGGTGCAACAGGGAACATGCAATGGAAAGTGGGAATACAGGTCAAAAAAGGTAGGAAATACATACACATTCAGACTTTGCTTCTGTTATAGGCAAAATAAAGCTACAAGCCGGGGTGAAGGTAAATCCTCTTCCCCAGCAGTAAATCCAAACTGGGCTACATTCATCTGCCACATGAATCCCATTTCAACAGTACTTGAAACACGTGACAGTAACAATAAAATATCCGAGTCAATTTAATCTGTTATGCACTTTCACTGCAAATTACACCTGGGTTTCAAACTCTGTAGCCTTCTACCATTCAATAAAACACAACAACCATGATATGCCTATAAAAAACATTGATTCACAATGATTTTAAGCTAATTTTAAAGTTTAATGAAGAGTGCTCTATTTACCAAAGCAATAAAATATATTTAGTCTCTTGTTATCATTTATACTTTATCCTATCAAACACCCAAAAGTCACCTCCTTTAAAAGGAAAAGTATCTTGGATGTACTTACTATATTCTGATTTTCAAATAATGACTTGGGAGCAGCTTGGGCTTTGCATGTCTTTAGATAGGTCTGCCAATTAAATTCTTCTTCTTTATAACCTTGGATAAGCACATATATACAGATTGAGTAAAATATCAAAATATTTCACACTTAAGTTTCCATTCCCACTTTTACCTACAACTCCAACATGCTGAAATCAAATAATTGATTTTTTAAACAGACAAAACTGAACTCATAATTCAGAACTATGGATTTTTTTTTCTTACACAGGCTGTGTTTATTCCCAACAAATTGTATTATATTTTCTGTGCTGAATGAAGGATAATAGACACAAAGAAAAGGCAAAAGGAAGCAAATATGTATCATACCCAGGTACACTTCTGATTGCCAGGCTGTTTCTATCAGTATTTAGGCAGAACTACTCAGCAGTAGACTAGTGAACTGGAGGAGTCAAAATCTGGGGAAATTTATTTTTCCCTCACCTATTCTATTTTGGGAGGCTAACTTGTCAGAACAAGTGGGAAGCTGGAGAAAACAGTAATAAAAGAGATAAAATCTTTTCAGCCTATCAGCACAAGAATGACAATTCAAGATTTATGAAGTAAGCATGCTGGCAAATTACAATAATGGAAATGTGCTTGCCTTAATGCTCACAATTTCACATTTAATGCTGTTAAAGCCAACATTTCCTTTAAAAAGGAAGTTGAGCATTTTATTTTATCTGCTCATGTGCTCTCTTCTCCTTCCGTTACAGTTCAGAAGGCAGCATGAAAAGAATAGCTAATAATTCGCCATATACAAGAGGTCAATTTATACAAAGGCTTACAGATTTTCTTTTTCACCCTCATTTTTTCTCATTTTTTCCTCAGCCATCTGAAAATGCTAGTCTGACATTATTTTTCACTTAAAACCAAAGGACGGCTAGTCCATTAAAAAGTAACAGCCCCGAGACAGGCCAAAAATATCAAACCAGTCACCTGGATCTTTGACATCAAGTAAACAATACCAAATGTAACCCTTGAAAAGGAAGGAAATAAGATACTATTAAATACATTAGGGATGGACTGAAAAAGATGGGATCTGTTATTCCTGGATCTTTATGTAAACACGAAACAGGCAAAACCACTGGCAGACTGTATTACAAAGAACTCAGCAATAAAAATGTAATTGCTATGAGTTCAATCCCCACCTAAATCAACTTTTAGCACTACATTCTCCTTCGTAAGTGCCTAAATATTAAGATCTATAAGTTCAATTCATAATTTCTCAAGATTTTCTATATAATGAAATATCAGTAGATGAGCTCAGTCATGTAAACACGTTGGGACAAAGTTTTCAAATCTGTTTTTTCAAGGATATGTATCTTTGACCCTGAACAACACAGGTTTGCACAGTACAGGCCCACTCATCCTTATGATTTTCTTCATAACATTTCCTTTTCTCTCGCTTACTTTATTGTAATATATGTAATTTACAAAACATATGTTAATTGACTCTGTTATACCAGTAAAGCTCCTGGGCAACAGTAGGCTGTTAGTAATTAAGTTTTTAGCAAGTCAAAAGTTACATGTGGATTTTCAACTGTGCTGGGGGTTGGCACCCCTAACCTCTGGGTTATTCGAGGATCAACTGTGTGTAGCCCCGGTTAGAGCCGGTAGGTGGGGGACTAAATGAAAAAAACTCTGTAACTAAAATTTATACTCAAAATTAAGTCTCAGTCAAATGTTAATTTGTATACAAATAAGTACATGGACACAGTTTACTCTCTTACGTAGGGTTCTACTTTTTACATTTCTGTCACTTTAATACACGTTTTTGGGTTTTTTTTCATGAACAATGAGCTTGAATTTGGGCCTATGTGCATCTTAACAAAGTCTGAATTCCTAAAAATTCCAAATCACCATGTAAGAAAAAAGGTTTTTTGACAATAAATTATATTTACTATAAAAAATAAGTTAACTAATAAATTAAAAAAAGTTCTTGCAGAATTTAAAGTATGAAACAAAAAAGTGACACCACCTTTTGGAGGATGGAGTTTGTGGCCAGTTTTCTCACACCACCCAACCGGGTGAATATCGAGAGCATCCGCGTTTACCCAGAAGTCATAGCAATCAGAATATCCATCAAAGTGCAGTTTTATCCGATATCCACACACCTGAAATAGGGAAGCACGAAGACTGACTAAAGGCAAACAACACCCCCCGCCAAATACCCAGAATATCTGTGTAAAATTTATTTACAAAATAAAATAAAATGTATTAATCTAAGTGCAAAAAGAAACTAACATGGACATCAAGTATGACACGGCCTATGTTAATCAAAGTACACTCACTAACAGCCACAAAATCCAGTGAACAAACTGCCAACCTCTAAAGGCAAAGGCAACGCATTGGGAAGAGCTGAGCCGCATTTGCTTTGGCCTCATTCCCAGTTGTGTCAGGAGCACATAGATCCTGGGAGAAGAATGATTTTCCCACATGTACATGTCCTCCCTCCATTCTTGATATTGTACCAGCATAAGTCACCAAGGTGAGCCGGCCGGCCGGGATGGAGCCAGCCCAGCACGGGTGCGCAGCTCCAGCAGAGTCCCGGGGTGGGCGCCCTGCCATACACCGTGTGAATGCTGGCTCCTATCCTGTATAAAGCTCTGCAGACAGGGATATGCAGCCAGACCAAGGCGGTACACGGAGGGATATCAACAGATTCTCCTCTCCACCAGTAGCTGGGTTGGGAGAAAGAAAGAAAAGCCTTCCTCAATTCACAGGTTCCCTGGAATGCCAGTAAGAACCCACTTCACGGAATGTGGGTTGAATGCTGAGGCCATACATCTTCCTAAAGGGTCCCTCTTGAGGAAGTTCTGACTTAAAAAGGTCACATGGGTTTTTGAGGCTTCAGCTGGGTCACACTCTGCCGTGGGCTCTTATGAGAAGTTCAGCCTCTCAATCTACTTCCTACTAGCACAGCAGATGTGTTCAAGTGGAACCACACAACGCACCAGACATCTCAACACGCCAGGAGCACCTGGCCCTGTAGAAGCCGGAAGAAGCAGCTTGAGACTAGTGCACAGAACCAGGGCAATTAACAACCCCCAGATAACAAGGCAGCTGTCTATTTCCTGCCATGGCAAGTTCTCTGAAACATACTGTTAAAATTCAAGTGGCGAGGCACATGGGTGGTTCAGTCAGTTAAGCATCGGACTCTTGATTTTAACTCACGTCACGATCTCACAGGTTTGTGAGTTCAAGCCCCAAGTCAGGCTCTGCGCTGTCAGGTGGATCCTGCTTGGGATTCTCTGTTGCTCTCTCTCCTCCTCTCCCACTTGCATGTGCACGTGGGCACACATATGCACACGCATTCTCTCTCTCTCTCAAAATAGTAAACTTTACAAAAACTCAAGCGGTAAAACAAACTGCACAGGATGAGTCAGTTTATGAGAAAAATTACTTCTGTGTGAATCTATGTAGATTTTTACGTGTATGTGTACACGTGCCATTACGTACACGTGTGCACATACATATACGTGTAAGTATATGTATTTATACATGCACATTTATGTATGTACTTACACGTACGCCTATAAATGTAAATTCACAGTAGTAAAACGTCTGGGAATATATGCCAAAATATTAACAATGATTTATTCTGAGGAGTGGGAGTGAAAAGGGAGAGGTCAAAAGGAAATGATGGGCTTTTTATAGTTTATCTCATATGTTAGTATTTTTTCAATTGGAATGTCTTGATACGTTACATATATAAGATTTACGAGTGAGCGGACTCCTCTCCAGGGAGACTAGAGTCCCTCTGCACAGCCAAGGTGGGGTTCCAGGCAGGTACAATCTCTCGTAAACAGTAAGTGACGGCCCCCGCCCCATGTCCACCCCGCGTCCAGGAGGAGCTCGGCGGCCGCTCCTCTCTTTAGCCCCAGAGCTACGCCAACCTGCTCTGGTCAATGCCCAAGAAACAAGCCTCCTGAGTGCCTTAACCCTCTAGTCCCTCTGGGTTCAACTGCTCTGAGCTTCACCTCCCAAGTCAACCTCTCCCTCCTGGGCCCACAATCTCTCCACTGTGTCTTGTGCACTCTGGAACCCTCTGGTTTGGTACACAACCTCCCACATCCTCAGCCTCCTTGTTCAAAAGCGTATGTCACACATCCCTGTCAAGGCTTCCCTCAGGTGGAGACTGCTGCTTCTCCCCCTCCTTCCCTCTGAGACCCAGGCAGGGTTACTGCCTCAGGCCGCGCCACACTCCAGGGTCCCTGCTCCTCTGAGTACCTTGAAATGTGGCTGCACCACCTCGTCCTTATCAGCCCACATGCTGTCCTCCCCAACATCCCTTCTCACTCATCAGACACGAAGCTCTGGCTTACTCTCTTCATCTCCATTCTGAGTGGTTCTGCCATACACACGGATGACTCATCCTCTACCTTGGCTCCTCTGCTCCCTGCATTTCCTCTCCACTTCAAACACTCTCATGAATCTTGTCCCAGGAGAAACTACACTGCCTCTCAACTATGGAAGCGTCCAGCCCTGTGAAGACATCCTCCTGTTCAGCTGGCTAACCCAGCTACTCCCTATACACTTCCTCCTCAACCTCAATGAGAAGTCCAGCATCTCACGCTGGTTCTTCTACTTTTCCCCTAGCATCCCCCGGCCACCGTGGGCCTTCCGTCCTTAGCAATCATTTTCTTGCCAACATCTTTAGATTGTTGGCCCGAGGTCCTTCCCTCCTTCCCAAAATACATGCCTGACAAAATTCCATTATCCCAAGTACCCACCTAGTCTGCACCTATACCTGGTCTAGGGAATGTTGCTGGGGGGTGGGGAGGGGGAGAAGACACACACTTAACCCTTATTATTCGTGACTTCCTAGCTGCGATTTCACCTACGTGATAACATCTGTACCCACAGTGCCTGGGAACAGATGCACGCACAGAGCGGCGAAAACTGTGAGCCGCCTATCATGCGAGTTCCTGGCTCAGGTCGAAGAAGGCAATGCTCTCTCTGCCTTCTTGTTTTACATCTCATTCTGTACGCCGAACACCCTGTGCACAATCTAGTTACTGCTATGTTTTTCACATTTGTGCTTCCTGTGGGTGATTCTGCTATTTGGAATGGCCCCCGAGCACAGTGCCGAAGCACTGGCTGGTGCTCCTAAGTGCAAGAAGGCGATGACGCGCCTTAAGGAGAAGATGTGTGTTAGGGCAGCTTCATCAGGCGTTGAGTTATGGTGCTGTTGGCTGAGCCCCATGTTAATAAACCAACAACAGATATTAAAGAAGATGTCACTAAACACAAATATACATGAACAAGGTTACATATTGTTCGGCTGATGGAAATGTGACCAGAAGCTCCTGGGAACCTAATCCTTGAAGCAACGGTCAGGATTTGCGATTCATGGCTTACAACTACCACAAATGAGAATCACATGCACCTGGACGGCAGACACTCCCTGTTCCATCCCTGCTGTGTGGCAATCCTTCTAGATGGCCCTGTCCAGTTCTACTCCCATCCTTCACAACAGCCCTTTCACCCTCCTTCAGCTACACCTTCACGTGACCTTCTGTGACAAAGAAGCTCCCTCACACATCTGTCTCCAAACTAGCAGACCTGCCCGTGCATGTGCACATCCTCCCCACCCCCCACCCTGTAAGAACCCAACAGGAGAGTCCTGCTCCTGGCTAATGGGTGGGCCTCCTCATGTACTCAGGATTTCATCTTCCCATATCCCCTCCTTATCAATGATCTGCTCTCTCTGAACCTTCCAATCTTCTGCTCCCTAGTTGCTTTTTTTTCAGAATTCATTCTCCAATCTCTTCCCATTGCAAAAAAAAAAAAAAAAAAGGGGGGGGGGGCGGGGAGGAAGACAAAGAAAAGTAAATAGAGACTATCTCTCAGGCTTAGGCAAACAAATTCTCATACAACTGTTAAACTTTTTTTGTAACAACTGATAAACTCTTTGGAACAACAAGTAGCTGTGCGCATCAACAATTTCCATTTTAATCATGCTCACAAGGCACTGTCTGTAATAATGAGAACAATGAGAAAGTAAAGACCACTCAATTGTTCATCCATCTGAGAGAAATTAAATGAATAACAGAAAATAAGTAAAATGCACTACTACTCGATGGTGGAAAACAATATGCATGTAAAATATATGATACACCGTCATAAAAGCAAGCTTCAGAACTGTTGTGCAATTTACATGTAAAAAAGAGAAAAATGTACATATTTTTACAAGCAGAGAAAACATTTGGAGGGAACGCAGGAAACACATAAGAGTCATTAACTCTGGGATATGGAATAAGGAAAAGAAGGTGGTGTGATAGAGAACTTTTACTTTTTATAATAAATACATATATTTATATATTTATATATTTATATATATTCTTACACTAGTTGAAGTTTTCATGATGAGCAAACATTACTGTTATAATAAAAGACTGGGGGCGCCTGGGTGGCGCAGTCGGTTAAGCGTCCGACTTCAGCCAGGTCACGATCTCACGGTCCGTGAGTTCGAGCCCCGCCTCAGGCTCTGGGCTGATGGCTCGGAGTCTGGAGCCTGTTTCCGATTCTGTGTCTCCCTCTCTCTCTGCCCCTCCCCCGTTCATGCTCTGTCTCTCTCTGTCCCATAAATAAATAAAAACGTTGAAAAAAAATTTTTTAAAAAAAGACTGGACGAACTAAAATAGATCTCCTTCAAAATCAAGAGTTGAAACACACACACACACACACCCCTTAAAAAGATCCCCTTCTCTTTTGCAACTAAACTTCTCAAAAGCAGTCCACACTTACTGAATCTGCTTTTACATTTACTGAACAATGCTGTCTCAACTGTTTGTGGGGAACTAGCGAAAATACTAAGCACGGTATTGTCCTATGGTACTCTCTACGTAACCATGTATCATTATTTACTGTAACTGTCATGGTCCATGTAGGAGATGTCACTGAGTTCCACAGGAGCCACGCTTCTTACAAATTCCCTAAGCTACTATGGGAATACTATGATAACTGAAACTAACACACAAGACCACCTTACTCTTTTGGGGGGAATTTTCAAGTGATACATACCCCTGGCTCAAGGGAGGAAGGAAGTTGGACGCTAGCACAGGAAGAAAAAAACAAATTCTAAGAAGTGCTCTCAGGAATATACTAGACTAAGCTATATGTAAATAGACTTGGACAATTTTTCCTGAAAAATTTCACAGAGATACCTCAAAATACTAAAAAAAGTATATGAGCTAGAGTATTATGCTAAGCGAAGGAAGTCAGTCAGAGAAAGACAAGTACCATACGATTTCACTCATATGTGGAATTTAAGAAACAAAACAGATGAACATAGAGGGGAAAAAAAGAGAGAGGGGCAAACTGTAGAGAACAAACTGAGGGTTGCTAGAGGAGAGGAGGGTGGAGGGATGGGATAAATGGGTGATGGGCATTAAGGAGGGCACTGGGTGGGATGAGAACTGGGTGTTATGTGTTAAGTGATGAATCACTCAATTCTACTCCTGAAACTAACAGTACACTCTATGTTAATTAACTGGAACTTAAATAAAACTTGAAACAAAAAAACCAAAAAATTAAAAAATTAAAAGTTTATAAGTACCTATTGGTCTGTTTTTCTATATTAAGGAACCACAGTATGACCAAAGCTATGGAGTCAGATAGTGTGGGGTCAAATCCTGGTTCTACCACTTTGAGGCTGTGTGACCTTGTATATGTCACTTAGCCTCTCTGAACCTCAGTTCCTTTATCAATAAAACAGGGATGAAAAAACAGGACCTGCAAAGCTTATAAACGAATCTTACAAAGATTCAATGAGGTCACGTACAAAGCAATAAGCATCATGCCTGGTGCAAAGAAGTACTCAACAGATGGCACTTGTCCCCATTATTAAAATCCCATAACCACCATTTTATTGCAGAAATAAAGACAAAGCAAACTTACCTCAGCCACAGTGAGGACACAGTACACGGACTGATGCTCGGGGTCCACACCTTCTAATTTCATGCCAACTTTAAACCCATTTTTGTTATATGGAAAGGATTGATACTAAAATGCAAAATGACAGCAGTTTTAGTATGTTATCCTGAAGGCCTAATTAAAGTGTGAATTATTAACGTTCTTAAATAAAGACTAACCAAATACATAAACAACTCTTAAAAACCCCAAAGAAAGGGGATTTTCAACCTCACTCGTAAGAGTCATACAAAGTAAAATTACACTCAAATATATGTTACCTAATCAGATTCATAAGGATCACAATGTTTGATTACACAGTGGCGGCAAAGCTCTAGAGAAACAGGCACATACGTACATCACGAGCAGGGATTAAAGTGGCACAACCCGTAGCAATTTCACAATATCTATAAAACAGGACGTTCTGTTTGTCTCAGGAATTCTAATTCTAGGAAATTAGTGCACAGCGATATCCACAGGTGTGCAAAATGACAGGTGTACAAGGCTATTCACTAAAACATACGTTTGTGTGTGTTGTGTGTGTGTGTGATATATGTGTCCTATACTAACACACACACACAAGCCAACCAATAGGGAGTAGCTTAACTTGTTATGGAACAGACCTAAGATGCCATACGATGCACTATTATAGAAGAATGAAGAAGGGCATAACGAACTGAGATTTCCAAACTAAGTTAAAAAAAAAAAAAACAAAGTCTAAAAAAACACACACAGTATGTGTGACATATGCTACCCCTTGGCTGACGACAGGGAGGACAGGATCTGTGTCTGTCTGTGCTGATCTGGACACAGAATTTTGTAAGAAGGGAATATAAGAGCGAGCAATGATAATCACTTCAGGAGAGGAAGAGCTGGGACCTGGAGGGTAGGGCTCTGAGGGACATACTGCATATTCTTCTGGTACTTTTATAGTGTCGATTACATGACTGTGTTACTGATTCGAGTAATTAGCTGCATTTAAGCTTTTTTTTTTTTTTTTTACATGTAAAAAGGTCTAGTCTACAAAGAATCAAAATTACAGAAAATAATTATATAGAACAAGTTCATATGTAATTACAGTTATGTTTAAATAATATTCTCAATGTAGATGTAATCATTATAACATCGACTCTTTGTTCACTTTTTTAAAATTCCCCATGTCCGGGCACCCGGGTGGCTTAGTTGGTTAAGCGGCCGACTTTGGCTCAGGTCGTGATCTTGTGGTTCGTGGGTTCAAGCCCTGCTTCGGGCTCTGTGCTGACAGCTCAGAGCCTGGAGCCTGCTTCTGATTCTGTCTCCCTTTCTCTCTGCCTCTCCTTCCCCCATGCTCGCTCGCTCTCTCTTAAAAACACATAAAACACTAAAAAATTCAAAAACAAAACAAAAACTCCCTATGTTAATGCATATATACCAAGGTATCAACAGATTTATTATGTACCATGATTAAATATAATTAAATAATTTAAATCAGGGTTCAGCAAACTATCCTCTCTCAGTCAACTCCAAACCTCAACCTGTTTTCGTAAGTAAAGTTTTAGTAGACTACAGCCGTAGCCCTTCACTTATATATCGTCTATAGCTGCTTTCATTACAACAACATAACTGAGTCACTGCAACTGAGACCTGATGCCCCACAAAACCTAACACACACACCTTCTGGCTCTTTCACAGAATAAGTTTGCTGACCCCCCCGCACCCCCGCCCCTTCAGCCCAGGGGCAGCAGCCCCTACTCAGAACTTCACTTGGTGTCTATAATTCGAACTGATTTTAAATCACTTATGACAAAATGTTTTTACTACAGTTAATGTAACATGGTAACTTCTTTTAGGTTTTTCTTGAGAAATCATATAAACCTCAGTCACTCGTTTTTGTTTCTCCCAAAGCCATAATGTCGACACGAAATTTCATGCCGGTTTTTCTTCATCTACTAGCTTTGCAGCAATAGTAGAGGTATCCCTCTTAAAAGTCATGAATGAAATCCCAGTAAATATCGAGACGAAAGAGCATGTGCATCTGCATGTGGGCCCATCCGTGTGTGTTGGAGGACTGTGAGTACACATGCACATCAGTTGCCCTTGGAGTTACTCCTCCGTGTAAATACACTCATGAAAACAGTATGCTTGAGAAATGATCCCAAGTCACATTTCCCAAACACATACTGGAAACATCAATGCTAATTCCAGATCAGAATTCCAGAGTCTTCTCTCTTATAGACAATGCTTTCTAGAAGCGCCCATACCTCCTTGAACAGCTTGGCTGGCACTGCCACAGCTTTTTCCTCTTCCAGGTAGGACGCCCAGCACCAGGCTTTCTTTCCCTTAGGAGGCAAGCCTGAAAAGCAAGTGAGACGAAGATGATAGGGTTTCCAAATCTAGGAAGTCAAAGGGGTATCCTGTGAAGACTCACTTCCCCAACTACTACCACGCCCGGTATTTCTCAGCCTCTTCCCAGGCCTCCCAAAGAAGCGAGAGCTAAGAAGTAAACTGTGGTGTACAACCAGTTACAACGGTAGCTGCAGAAGAACCTAGAATAAAAGAAGGAGACACAGCAGGAAACCGAGATAGAACAGTATCATGAAATGAGATGATCAAAAAATGCCTCCTGAGGGGCGACTGGGTGACTCAGTCGGTTAAGTGTCTGACTTCAGCTCAGGTCATGATCTCGCGGTTCGTGAGTTTGAGCCCTGCGTTGGGATTCTCTCTTTCTCCTTCTCTCTCTGCCCCTCCCCAACTTGAGCACATGCTCTCTCTCTCTCTCTCTCTCTCTCTCTCTCTTTCTCTCTCTCTCTCTCTCGCAAAATAAATAAACTTAAAAAAAAGGTTTCCTGGGGCACCTGGGGTAGCTCAGTTGGTTAGGTGTCCTACTTTGGCTCAGATCATGATCTTACAGTTTCTGAGTTTGAGTCCCACATCAGGCTCGCTGCTATCAGCACAGAGCCCGCTTTGGATCCCCTGATTCTCTCTCTCTCTGCCCTTACCCTGCTTGCAAGAGCACTCTTGCAAGTGCTCTCTCTCAAAAATAAATAAACATTTGGAAAAAAAAAAAAAAAGTTTCCTGAGATCAAGAAGCTGAGGACTGGCAAGAGGGCAGTGCACTGAGTACGTAGGGAATGGCTGCTAACCTGGGGGCGGCGGGGGGGTGGGGGTGGATATCAATTTAGCAAGGGCCAGATTTTGAGCAGCAAAAGAATACAGAAGTGATAAAGATATGCAACCAGCCAGTATCACTTTTAATCTGGGTTAATTTAACAGATAATGGAAATGAGGGAAGAGTATAATAGCTTGATGGGTAGCAAAACTGGGAGAAAGGTATTTAGGGGATGAGATGTGAACGGGCTAAGATGGAGCTCGAAGAGAAAAAAATCTGAATACCTAACAGGGAAAAATAAATGACTAAAGGAACAAGGTTCCAGAAGAGTCAGGGCCCTGAAGGTAGAAGAGAAGAAGGTTAAAACATTTGTGAGGCAGACAGCAGAGTGAGAAATTTACCCCCCTCTAATCTCAGTGATGTAAAACAGAAGGTCACGTCCCCCGAGAATGTAAACGCCAGGCTGTGTGCCTGAGGCAGGTGGGAGTAGTTCACGCTTTATTTGAGAAATGGAGGGATGAACAAGACAGGAAGGCGTCCACGCAGTGAAAGGCGCACTGGGTTCACGGCCCCGATTTGCAGGGACAGCATGAACAGAGAGGTTGGCAGTGGGGCTGCACAGAGTGGCGTGACCTCACGTGACACGCTGGCAGGCAGATGCTATGGGTCAACAAAGCAAGACAAAACCTGGTGGAGGACGCTGAGGCCTCCATGGAAGTGGCCAAAGGGCCATGATGCACATGGAGTTCAAGTTCATCCAGTCAAGTACAAAAGGAAAGGGTCCGGGGACTGGATTTGTCATGAAAACAAAGTGCTGCCCGAGGAACAGTGAAAGAAGCAAAAAAGGTTCCACATCGGGAGTTTAAAGTTTGAGATCAAACATTAAAAACTTAAAATCTTAGGGGCGCCTGGGTGGCTCAGTCAGTTAAGCGTCCGACTCTTGATTTTGGCTCAGGTCATGATCTCATGGTTTGTGAGTTTGAGTCCTGGATCGGGCTCCACGCTGGTAGTGTAGAACCTGCTTGCGATTCTCTCTCTCCCTCTTTCTCTGCCCTCCCCTGCTTGTGCTCTCTCTCAAAATAAGTAAACTTAAAAAAAAAAACAAAAAAACCCCTTAAAATCTTAGGAAATAAGGACAAAGGTTTTAGAAAATGTACAGAAGGAGAAAAAAACCTACTCAACAGAAAAACATAGGAAGATGTTTTCAAGTTTGCACTGACATTATTCAAAAGTTACTCATTTCCATTTTTTTCTTTATCTACTTCTTCAAACCCCGATTTTTATGGACAAAATTTAATCAAAGAAAGACCCAAAACAAAACCTTAATGGCCCTTGTGTACATTATAATTAAGACTAAAATGTCTACCTTTGTGAAATATTTTCCATTTCATAAAGTCACAAGTAAACCATTTCTTTCGTCAACTTACCCTGCTTTATTACAGTCGAATCACCTCGCCTTTTCCTTCGGGCTCTCTGCGAACCCCTCAGGATTCTTCCATCTTGTTTGTTTTCCTACAGCAAGAAAGGGAAATTACGATTTTACAAGCTCATGAAATTGGCACCAACGAAAAGTTAGAGAGCTGTCAGAAAGCATTATTCTTTTTTGTACTTTTCTTCAATTTCACTTTGTAAGTTTTAAAGAAAGTAAGAATATAGGTCATATGAGAACTGTGTTGCTTTTGGCCTGAGGTCATTACCAAATAAGAACGTTTCCAAGAATTACACTCTGGAACTGCACAGATACTGTTCCTGCCTTCTTGAAGCACTTTCTTCTTGTAGCTCCTTGACCACTTTGTTCTGATTTTCCTCACACCCCATTGGCCCATCTTTCTCAGTCCCTTTGCTGATGTCTCCTCCAATCCAGTCCCTTTCTCTTCTCTATCGAATCCCTCTTCCTGGGTTTTAAACATCATCTGTCTGCCAAATATCCACAGTCATATCCCCTGACCTCGTCCCTGACTCCACACTCACAAACCCGACTGCCCACCTGGGATCTCCACTTGGAAGCCTAACGAGCATCTCAAACTCCTGATTCCAAAGGACTCTAACTTCTGTACTCCAGTTTTGCCTTCCCATCTTCAATAAATGGCATCGTTATCCAGTCGACTATTCAAGCCAAAACTTGAGTTATTCCTGACTCCTCTTTCCTGATGACCCTGCCTCTAACATCTACCCTGAAATCAGTGACTTCTACCCTACACAGCCCTTTCAGCTAGTCTACTGCAATAAACTAACAGCCTTCCTTGATTCCATTCTGTCACACATCAAAGCTAGAGCCATCACTTGGAAACGTAAACCCTATCAACATATTCCCTTGCCTTCAACTTTCCAGTCCCAGCCCACACAAAACAGAATGAAACCCCATTATTCGGGTTTATCATAAAGCATTACATAGGCTGGACCTCTTCAGCTTCACCTTACTCCACCCTCCCTTCACCTGTAAGGGTCAACCATATTGTCTTTATTTCCTCAACAAAACATATTACACATGTTCTCACCTTAAGGACTCTTCCCTAGCCACTCCATTGCCCAGGGGGCTCCTCACTCCTACTTTTACAAACCTGACTCCTTCTTATTATCAAGATCACACAGTTCATACCACCTTCTCTGGGAGGCCTCCCTGAGAACCCAACTGGAAGCAGTGAATCAATTCTCATGCCCGCCTGTACTTCTCACCGTAGCATTTATCATAGGCTGACAGGTCTCCTGTTTATTATACGTCCCCTTAAAAGAATGTGATGTCCCTGCGAGGAGAGACCCTATTCTCCTAATGCTGTTCATCCCTGTGTTCCCAGCTCCTAGAAGAATGACTAGCAAATAATTGGTTGCTCGATATTGATCTGAAGGGAAATGCTTCAAGACCTCAAAGTTCTCTTTTCGTATAGGACCATTAATATGTACTTTAGCAATATTTATGTTTTAATTAGCACATTTGGAATTAGTTTCCCCTAAATATACCTGACATTTATATGCCATTTTCTACCTACTCACATAGTTTTATGAGATCTGTCTGCAATTTACCAAAATGGGATTGACATTTTTTGCCATCAAGAGGAATTAAAGATTCATTTGTACAACTGAAGGTTTTGCTGTTGCCTTTTCTCTCCAGTAATAAATGTCAGCACATCTTACTTCCTCACCCTAAGGAAGGAGTATTATTATTTATTATTCTCATTTTGAAATGCAGACAGTGACATACCAAAGCGGGTAGACAGGTAATTTGTTGATGGTAACACAGAGAGTCATGGAACCAGCCCTGGAAGTCAGATAACTGGCTGCAGAGCCAGCACCTTTGACCATGGTGTTACTCTCTTAAGAAGTGCCCCTGTATCAGAGCACCTGGTGGCTCAGTCGGTGAAGCGTCCAACTTTGGCTCAGGTCATGATCTCATGGTTCATGAGTTTGAATCCCACATTGGGCTCTGCACTGACAGCTCAGAGCCTGCTTCAGATTCTCTCTCTCCTTCTCTCTGCCCCTCCCTAGCTTGCCCTCTCTCTCTCTCTCTCTCTCAGAAATAAACAACAACAACAAAAATACCCTGAGTTCTTTGGTAGTTGCATCAGAGATACTAACCATTTCATCATCCCGATCTTCTCCATCCTCCTTGGAGTCAGCTTTCAGAGATAATTTTGGTTTCTTCTTCCGACTACACTTAGGATCTTCTTCCTCATTGTCCTCTCCTACGTCCCTTTCTTCCTTCTGATCTCTGTTGTATTTATAAACCCAAAATAATGACAGGAAAACAATACCTGTCAAACATCTACATGGTGACTATCATGCAACTTAAAAAAAAAAAAGTCATTTAACCACCAGGAGAAGGAAAAACATTTAACCACCAGGAGAAGAGTGTAGGCATTAGGATATCATAGCTAAGGAACACCTAAAACCATAATCATATATGACTCTTCAAAGCAGAAAAGGGAAACTAGCTTATATATTAATTTCAAAAGGGGATCAGTACTATATGTGAAACAGGTTCTAACAAGTTTAGAATGATTGGTGTTTCACATCTGCCATCCATACTAATAAAAGAATCAATTACTTAGAGATATTTTAGTATTTGGGCAATTTTAATGCAAAGATCTAGCAATTATTAACAATGACAAGTGCAACTAAAAAAGGCCAAGTATAACTTTGTAAAATAAAAGTTGGCCAGCAAAAACAGATAATTCCCAGGCCTACCCTGGTTAAAATACCTGGGAAATTCCACTAAAATGTTTAAGTGTCAAGTCACTTATTTGTGTTATACAATTATATGAAGAAATACACCTTGGTGATAAGCTGAACTTTGTCAGACAGTCCCCAGATGGCCGAGTCACATAGCACCACCAGCCACAGCGGACGTCCCTGTCTCGTAATCTTCAGTCTACAGAAATCTACAGTATTGTGACTCAGTAAGCCACTCTCTATGGCCATCTTCAGTCAGCTGGTTCCCAACCTGTGGAGTTTTAGCTGAGTTACTGAAGACCCCCCCCCAACATAAAAACAAAACTCTGTTTCCATAAACATCAGCGCCATCAAAATGTACGTAGCCCAGAGAAATTTAAATATTCTCTTGCTAGGGGGCACTCACTGGAATCAAAAGGCTAAAGAAAGAGGCAGAGGTTGTACTTGTAGGTAGGACTTAAGCAGTACAACTAAGATCAGACATGACTGAAGTCAGGAGGTCCAGTAACGGGATCAGGGTCCACAGACCTCTAAAGGAAAAGTCTCTGGGGGAAAAAAGGGGCATGAAGGTGTGACAGATGTCAGGGAGCCTCTGTATTCCTTAGCACCTTGGACTCTAAAACCCATTTTATAGGGGCGCCTGGGTGGCTCAGTCGGTTAAGCGTCCGAATTCAGTTCAGGTCATGATCTCACGGACTGTGAGTTCGAGCCCCGCATCGGGCTCTGTGCTGACAGCTCAGAGCCTGGAGCCTGCTTCAGATTCTGTCTCCCTCTCTCTCTGTCCTTCCCCTGCTCACACTCTGTCTCCTTCTCTCTCAAACATAAACATTAAAAAAAAAAAAATTAAAAACAAATAAATTTTTAAAAAAACCCCATTTTATAGATGGAACAGGGCAAAAACCTACTTGTCTTTGATATGCCGGGCACAATTCTGGCTGCAATAGTTTCCTCCAGAAAGACACTCATCTACGTTGCCATACTGACAACAGTTCTCACAGAATTGAAGCCCTTCTACTTTCACTGGATCCTTCAACCTGAAAGGCATCCCAGTCTTCTCTGAAAAGACTAGAAGGTGAAAAGGGGAAAAGAACAAAAACAAAAAAAACACACACAGAAAAAAACAATTAGAACCATGACAGAAAACATTGCAAAACACAAACTTTTCCTTCTAATAATTTTGTTAGCAACACAATAAAAGATAATATTTGCTGAATGAATGAATGACCAACCTACTGTGCTTGGGAGGGAGAAGAGGATGGGCTTGGCAGGAACCACTCAAATCATTTACACAACAAAAAATACTCTGCAGGAAAGATAAAAGTTTGTCTAAGGCTTTTTCTACAGAGTTCAAAGTAAAATAAAGAAAATTTCATTATACTTGACTATACTTGAAGTACAGTATACTATACTTCACTATACTTGAAGATGAAACTGTTAGTAATCTGCAGAATCCTATTTTATGGATGTATCTGACAAAAAAGGCTTATGTATGTTATTTCATGTTTACAACCTTCTGAGGAGTGGGTTTTTTCTACTAAATTGGTTAAATCGACACCTAGTTTACTTTGAAGGTAGCAGAGCTCCTAAATCGTAATTATCCCAAATCATTTGGGAACTCACACTTCCTTTCCCCTGAATTGTTAGGCTCCTCATGCATTCAGCAAACATTAGGTGCCAATTTACGCTAGACACTGATAATGATAGTATAGACCTTGCCCCAGAGAGCTCACAGTCTAGAGGAGAAGACAGACAAGAAAACCAATACTTATAATAAAATGTGATACATGCAGTAATCAAAGCATGAACAAGTTCCAGGAGTAGTACAGAGGAAGAAGTCATTCACTCGGCCTGGGGTGAGGTCAGGGGAGGATTTTCTGATATAAAGCCTCAACTGGGTTTGGAAGGCCAAGAGAAATTAACCAACTGGACAAAGAGGGAAACGGCATCTGAGCCAGAAGCAGCAGCAAGAGCAAAGGCAAGGGAGTGTGAAACCACATGATGCATTGAGAGAATTCCATGGAACCCAGTGCTGCTGGCACTGCCAGAACACGGTGTACAGAGAACAGAACAGAGAGCGAAGAGACAAGACAAGCAGGTGGGCGCGTGCCACCCAGATCCTTGTAGGCTCAGCTAAAGAGACAGTACGAAGTCAGTGAAGTGTCAGAAAAGCAATCTACAAAAGTTCCTCTGACTTGAAGGTGCGGGATAAATTAGGTGAAATTAGAAGCAGAGTGATTCTCTAGGAGGAGTCTGCAATAGTCCAGGTGAGAGCTGCTAAGGGCCTACATTAAGGCAGTGGCAGTGGTCATTAGTAGAAGAAGCCAGATCTGAGACATATTTAGGAAATAAAAACCAACAGGATGGAGCAACAGGCCATGGGGCTGGGGGAGAACGAATTCAGGATGACTCCTAGATTTCTTGCTTGTCCACTGGGGGGATGGTGCTACCATCAACTGAAATATGGGTTACAGAAGAAAGAGCAGGTTTGGGGAAAGGGGAGAAAGAAATAGAAAATGAATCGCATTTCAGACATGTGGAGTTTGAGGTACCTGTGGGACATCCAGGTGGAGATGTCCAGTAGGCAGGTGGAAATACGGGCCTGGAGCTCGGGGGAGAGGTCGGGGCTGGAGATATAGATTTGGGAGTCATCAGCATATAGGTGTTAGTTACAACCATCGGAGTAGATGAGAAAAAAGTGGCAGGCTTTTGGCTAAATCACCTGGGTAGGCTATTGCAACACTGGATTTACTTGGTAATAATTTCCAATTAACCTTGTGCTATTACAGATCTGGCATTAGGAAAGAAGACAGTTTATAGTTATTTTAAAATATAAAAGTTGGTTCCATATGAGTTTTGTTATAGAAATTCACCTAAGAACACGTGACATGAAAATCACCCAGGATCTTCAAAGTTCCAGCCTATTGTAAAACCTAGGTAATTCTTATTTTAAAACTCTCAAAGGAAAGAAAGTGGCAATGCAGGCGACCCAGTCTTACCTTCCTGAGCAGTTGGTACCATCCAAGTTGTGGTAGCTGTTGCTTTTTTAACATTTTCCATCTCGCTCTCATCTGTGATAACTTCCAGGGCTCCAAACTCGTTTACCCGAAACTAGCGAAAATATGGTAGAAAGAGGCAAAACTTACAAAGGTGCTCAGGACAGTAGTCATTTCAAGGTGGACACAGAGAGTCTTTAAGCAAATTAGTTATACTTTAAACGTTCATTTGAGCAACTGTATCTAGGTAAGCCCTCTACCAGCAGTAAGCCCTCTGCATTTTACAGATTTGGGGATTCGGGGAAGTAAAAACAGAACAAAGCAGCAAGGTACTTCTTTTTTTTTAAAAAATTTTTTTTTTAACATTTATTTATTTTTGAGACAGAGAGAGAGAGAGAGCATGAACAGGGGAGGGTCAGAGGAAGAGGGAGACACAGAATCTGAAACAGGCTCCAGGCTCTGAGCTGTCAGCACAGAGCCTGACGCGGGGCTCGAACCCACAGACCGCGAGATCATGACCTGAGCCGAAGTCAGACGCTTAACCGACTGAGCCACCCAGGCGCCCCAGCAAGGTACTTCTTAAGGTACCATACAACCAGCCCTGCACTGTGCTATAGAGATGCCAGCTCACTTAATGTGGCCTATCATTCTGAACACCAGTTGTTGCTAGGACTTTTGTTTCCTACTTCATATTACTACTTCCTTAGTAACCAAAATTACTAAAAGGAGAATTACTATCTTCCCAGGAATCAACTTATCTCACCCGAGCTCACCTAAGTCCAAGAGAAGGAAATCTCTATTCCGGAAATAATGACCTGCACGCCTATATTCTTATATTCCCGGAGGTAGGTGAGGAAGGCTGAAGTGTGAGCCATGTGACCCCCAACTCTCCACTTCTTTCTCTCACTGCTCTTTGGAATTCTCCACCCCATTCACCTCTAATCCTCCAAACAACTGGTAACGTCTACGAGATCTGAACAAATCTGCTAGCTACAGGTCAATTCTATCGCCAGAAAGTACAGGCATTTTGACTTCATGGACATTTTGACCCCAAATGTTGAAAATTTCCTCTCACCTCATGGCAAGCTGCAAACCTAGTATGTTTCTCTAACAGCCTGGCTGTACTGTGTGTGCATGTTGAAGGCTTACCCACTATCTATGTGCAGGGACCCCTCCATCCTCTTTGAAACAACTAGGTGTACTCTCCTATTGATGAAGTTCAAAGTTTTCCATATTCCTCTGTTTTCCCATAAAATAGAATGATATTAGGGATCCACTAATTTTGACAGTTGATGAAGAACTGGAAAGTTCACAATTCAAAAGGATTATACGACTTTTCGCTTACCGTTTTTAGAGCCTTCACAGAAATATGAGTATGCAAATATGTAGCAGTTAGGCTTAAGACCTTCCATTTTGCAATCTAAAACATCTATTTAGTCAACATGCCCACAGAATCATTCACTTAACCAAACTAGATTCAGAGTACAAGTCGGAAAAAGCTGAAACAAAAATTACTAATTATTCTTTCCATCAGATAAAAACAGCACCTTAAGTAACTGTATGCACACAGTGTACAATAATTAAAAGCTTTTTAGACTGAAGAAGTTGAAATAGTTGAGGAAAGTGAAAATGGTTTCTTCTATTACATATTTCAGATACAAGTTCCCAGGTAACATGTGTATACTATACTGAGTGTGTTCGCCTAAAAATGTCAGGCTAGGAAGTGGCAAAAAGTTAAGTGGGAGGAAAGGAGCTAAATATAACTTTACTTTTGGGGGGGGGAAATAAATTTTTAAATGATCCACTCTGAAAACAGAATATTTCAAAATAAAGCTGACAGTACCATCTACTGGGCAAGAACAGAAAAAACAAGCCATAATGATTACTAATTAATGATAGTAAAGAAGAACACAGAAAATCAATTCTGAATCAAAGTTTAAAAAGGCATTAGGCATCACCTTTATAATTCAGTCCAGGTAGGTAATTTTACTCTTATTAGATGCCAATATTAATTGATACTTATTTGAAAAATACAAAATGTGAAAAATAGCACCATTTTCATCACATGCAGAATCTCCTGTGGTGTAAGTTTCCAAATTACTGCTACACTGTAAGCCACCCTGCATTTCCAACAATGAGAAAGAGAACACCACCGAGTGGAATCTTTGAATAAAAATCCAGAGTTATGACACTTGGAAGCTTTAAGCTCAAATACTTTCAAAGTTAAAAGGTAATATCCCCACAATACAACAATTATTCCTAGTTGTCTTTTCCTTATAATGTTTATTGCCAGTAACTGACCTATAGCCAAAGTACAAATGAAAGATGTCATGACACTTAGGGACACAATTAACTCCTGTAAGTCAGGTATCTATAGTTGGACTTTAGGGGATTGAAGAATCCCATGAAATTCATACAGAATGATGTCATGGACACATACATATTTTTCTGGGAATAGGGTTCTTCAGTTTCATCACAGTCTCAAAGGCATCCTATAACCTTGAAAAAGTAAAGAACATTATTCTAACCAAGTTACTTTATCTCAAAAATTAACCCCAAAGTGTTTTCAAAGTATCCTGTCATATGCAAAAAAACCACAGGGATCAATTTTTTTTTTTTTTTCTGGCTTCTCAACTTGGATTTACTGTCTTTCACAATATTAGTACTGCTGAAAATGCTGGACAACATAGGTTGTTAGGTGCTGTTAACATTACTGGAGTTCCACAAATAGCATTCCAGAAAGACTGACACATTCCCTAACATTTTTCCCCCCAATAAAACACTCAGAAATGGGTAATGCTTTCATGAATGGTTTTGGAGCCATGGAAACTTGAAATAATCACTTTTATTTCTTTTTTCAAAGTTATGAGTTCTTTTAACCTAGACATCTAAAAAGCAGCATAAAAATCTATTGAGTGACTCCATTCCAAATCAAGAACATCAAAATTATAAACTCTACAAAAGAAATTTATTAAATAAGCACATCAAACACATCAGCTGACACCGTAATTTGTTCTACTAGTGGAAACATCTAAGTCAATCAGAAAACAATTATGCCTGAAAGATACAAGGGATTGCAAAGGTTTGTTTGGCCTGGCTTGAACTACCTTTAATTGATTCAATGCTCTTTATTTTTGCTTGTAGAGGCAAAGGATCCTTTGCTTTTTGCCTATCTTTAAGAACAGATCCTTAAAAGGCACTGCTGAGGTTAGTATTTTTGTTTTGTTTTATTACTTTCAATGTCAAAATATGAGTTCTATTTACCAATCTGTTTTAAGGGCAAAGATATTTGGTAACTAAAGTTTTCTGAACATTAATCACAACGAGCAAAACTGTGCACTATGAGCACAGTGTTTCTAGTTGGGTTTCTGCCCTGCTGCCGCAGGGTCTTGCTCTCAGTTAAGTGGCAACTATTCTTACTAGATAAGATGCTATCGCTCTCAGGAGTATATCTGCATTTTACTGAGGGATTCCAAATGGCTAAATCCTTATGACCCAGAGGAATAATCCTCTGTGGATAAGTTTCAGACATCATTACAAGTTCAGAGAGAGAGATTGCTTAGGGACAGGGAGCCCCAGCATGCACCTTCCCGCTACCGCTCATTGCCTGCCTGTTCTTATGGCTGGCCCTGAGATATTAGTCTACAAATACTAATTTGCCATGTTATAGAATAATTAGGCAACGGTGCAGTTTCCAAAGCTTGCTTAAACAAAAATGTCTTGTTAATGACTATAATATTTTCAAGGAGGCCCCTGGACACTTGCTGTTCTCCCCTAACACTATACTTTCTTATGCTAGTCCTTCTTTTAGATGCCCTTCTATTTCTTGCCTGCTGTCCCTGACCCACAAAATCTTCATATAGATGCCGACCTATTTTCGGGTACCTGAAGCTCATATGACAACTACTTCCCCGAAGCCTTCCTGATCCCTCCAGCTAAAATGATACCTCTTCTAAATCGCTATAACATTTTCTCTGTATCTCTTTTGATATGAAAACATTTTCTCTCTTTAGACTATAGTATACTAGTGGTAAGAGAATCGATTCCAGTATCAGAAAAGCCTGGCTTTAGACCTAGTTCTGCCAATTATCTTGACCTTGAGCAAATGATTTAACCATTCTGGGCCTCTGTTTTCCCATCTGTAAACTGACAACAACGATAGGAACTACCTCAAAAGGATTAAATGAAAGGATTAAATACAAGGATACAGATAAAGTGTTCATCAGAGAGTAAGCTTTCTATTCTTTCCCCTACTGCACCTGAATGGAAAAAGTTTTTGCACTCTGTTTTATATAAAGGCTGTTTAGCCTCCCTGAAAAGGGGCAAGGGAAACAGTATAAAGGAACGAAGGTTTGAAGCCTTCAACTAGACAGTTGGGCTGGAAAGGAAACAAGATGGCACTGAGGAGTGAAACGAGACACAGCCAGAGGGAAGTAGGGGCCAGACCACCAAAAACTTCTGGGGTAAACTTAAGGGGACTGACTTTGCCACGAAAGACAGGAAACTGCTAAAAGTTTTTAAGCAGAAGAGTGATATAATTTGGCCAGCAATCATGAGGCTTTTACAGAGAAACATACTTTCAAAATGGTAATAAACCGAAGCATATAAAAACCTGTTTACATGATAAGAAACTGACTTCTATGTAGTAGTTGATTGTACTGGCTGAACTAACCTGAGCTTCTTGTCCTAGGATAGCACCGTGTTTATTAGGAAATCTACATGCCTACACCCACTACAAAAAAGTAGCTTCAATAATGTAAAGTAGGGGGGCTCAGTCGGTTAAGCGGCCGACTTCGGCTCAGGTCATGATCTCGTGGTCCGTGAGTTTGAGCCCCGCGTCAGGCTCTGTGCTGACAGCTCAGAGCCTGGAGCCTGTTTCCAATTCTGTGTCTCCCTCTCTCTGACCCTCCCCCGTTCATGCTCTGTCTCTCTCTGTCTCAAAAATAAATAAACATTAAAAAAAATAATAATAAAAAAATAATGTAAAGTAGGCAAAGCATGATGTGAAAGAGCAAATTTCATGCTTTATTCAAAGTTCTTTTTAATATCTTAATTTTGTGAAAAATCAATTTCTCAATCAGATCTCTGAAGCAACTCAGATATTAATATTAGGAGCAAGTGATTCAGAAATCCTAAATTAACACAATCAACTGACTATCTGAATCTCTTCAGATAAAAATGGTTATGAAGTAGAAATTTTTTTTCATTTTTTTTTTAGAAGTGGGGTTTCATACTGTCTACAGTACATGAAGTGAACTGGATACATGGAAATTACCCACATAATTAGATGAGCCTAAAAGTCAAATAAAATAAACCAGATTGTAATACCCACTAAGTGGCTTAATTACCTGATTACCTTAATAAAAGTAATAGGCTAATTCCTAAGATCTATTGCTTAGAAAACCTTCAGGCAATTTAAATTTCTTAGGGATTGAAAGTTCAAAACCTAACTGAACAAAAATTATAAATTTCATCATCCACCTGACATCAAAAAAAAAAAAAGCAAGTGAGAAGAAGGGACAAAAATGTACAAGCAAAATATGAGAATAAAGCAATTTTAAAAAGGCAATTTACATAATATATCACAAAGCCAGAAAAAAATACAATTTGTTAAATGTTTTCCATATGTTATATTTTTCAATCCTTATAACCACCTTGTGACATAGATTCTATTTCCTCATTTTATACATAAAGATTCTGAAACTTAGAGAATTTAAATAACTTGACAAAGCTCATATAGCTACTATGAGGCTGACATTATGAGTGTCTGGAACGGTTTCTCTTTCTGAAAAATTTCAGCACTCAATTCCCATCATATCTAATCCAGATGAACATTTGGAGAATGTTAGAGCAGATAAAGTCCTTAGCATTCATTTAATTCCTTATTTTACCAAAGAGGAAACTGGCCTGAAGAGATTGACTGACTAGTTCAAGGACATACAGAACTAAAACTAAAAACCGTATCTCCTTTTCAGAATTCACTGAACCTCACTGCGATATTTTTGTTAAGCTTAACAGATAGATATGTTGGCACATTGCACTTAATTTAACCTAACCCAACTAAAATCTGGGTATTTTTCCAGTGACAGACTGTCCAAATCTCACCACTGAAGATGAACTAGGTTGGGCTTGGCTGAAATACTCGTCAAGTAGCCACTGGATTCCAGGAAGCCAATTATTAGGGGGCAGGAATTTCTATTCGAGATAGGCCAGAACATCAAGCACTAGAGGGAAAAGCCAATTGACAGCCAGTTAGAGTGATTAGAGGTTCAAAAACCTGAGTGACCAAGTACAAACAAAGTCTAAAAGGCCACAGACAGGTTCAAGGTCCCAGAGATAGGATTAGAGCAAAAGCAAATTAGAATTGAGAGGTGGGGTGGACTGGCTTCCTGGATGAGTGCTTGCGTAACTGTTTCATAGGGCAGCAGAGGTGGGCCTAGAGTGGGTTCGGGAAGCCTTGGGAAAAGGGGCAGGATAAGCACATAGTAAAGAGGCACACTGAAGCATCATTCTCTGAAGAGATTTCTCCTCTATATAAAAGCAGCCTGGTTTACAGGAAGGACCAGCTTTTGAACAAATGATTATATAAAAATTCATATTTATCGTATAAATAATTTAAGGGAGGAGAATAGTCCTGTCTATTCAATATTTTAATATTATCCAGTTTTCAAATGAGAAAACTAGGGCACAGGGAATGTGGTTATTCATTGAAAGTTCTCAAGTTCATTATTACAAAATATATGAAGCCAGGTCTTCTAAGCCTACCATTTCCATATTTATTGTCCGTCATGATAAAGTCAAACCAAGGGTGATCCCCTGGAAGCTATAATTCGACTTCTGCAAAATAAGCATATGCCAAAATATTCTCATCCACCACCCCAAGTGACAAAGACTTCGGCCAATTTGTCAACATTCCAAATTGTCTTGAAAATTTACTGTAGAGGGGCGCCTGGGTGGCGCAGTCGGTTAAGCGTCCGACTTCAGCCAGGTCACGATCTCGCGGTCCGTGAGTTCGAGCCCCGCGTCAGGCTCTGGGCTGATGGCTCGGAGCCTGGAGCCTGTTTCCGATTCTGTGTCTCCCTCTCTCTCTGCCCCTCCCCCGTTCATGCTCTGTCTCTCTCTGTCCCAAAAATAAATAAACATTGAAAAAAACATTAAAAAAAAAAAAAAAAAAAGAAAGAAAATTTACTGTAGAGGTCTAAGTATCATATAAGACCTAAAGCATTATGCTTAATGCTTTTAATTCTTATTTTACATATGTAGTCAAACTCCTTGTAACAAATAGCACACAGATGCACACACAGATAATTGTATTTAATAAAGACAGCTTACCTTTAAGTCACTTCCTGGTAGCGTGCCTACTCCATCTTTCCAGTCCATAACACTGAATACATCAAATTCTTGACCACTTGTGCTAGAGGCAGATTCAGTCATGATTTATTTTGGAACCTGGAAAGGGGAAAAAGGCAGATCATTAAATACTGTACGTACAGATCAGTTTTTATTTTAGTGGTCACTGCTTTGGTTTCCCTTAATTACATAAGTTTCTTGATCACAATATCCTATATCCATAGATCTAGAATTAAGTGCTTCGAAAATATCACTAACATTTTTTCTAGTACAATCCCTGGTAAATTTATGTATTTTTTAAAATATTTACTTTGAGAAAGACAGAGTGTGCATGCGCACATGAGCAGGGGAGGGGCAGAGACAAGGAGAGAGAGAATCTAAGCCGGCTCCGTGCTGTCACTGCACAGCCAGTCACGGGGATCAATCACGCCGATCGTGGGAACATGACCTGAGCCGAAATCAAGAGTCACTTAACTGAGCCACCCAAGCACCCCCTAATCCCTGGTAAATTAAAGAGGAAAGAATATACCTAAAATTTGTAAAGTGTCAATGTTTCTATTCTTAAAAAAGGAATTCACCGTTTCACAGCACATTCACTTAAAACAAAAAATCATGATATATATCAACAGAATTTCTTGCCCACTAAGTAGGGGGTTTTGTTGTTGTTGTTTGAAGATATTGATGACAGAGTGGGTATGGATAAAGGACAAGACATTAAATGTTAATAAGCAAAATGAAACCTTTTCGATGATAAAAAAGAACAAGAAAATTCCAGTCCATTAGGACTATCATCTATGCTAATTTGTCAGTTAAGTTTGTTGTATCAATTCAACAAATACATGGTGTGATTGACTCTCTCAGTGAATTGATTTTTTGAATTCAGTTGAGATATCCACCAATTTGAGGTTCTGGAAAATAGGAAAACAGTCTTAAAATATACAGCAAACACTAATAATAAGGCTATGTTAAGAAAACCAAGTCAACTAGCTAAACTGTGATAATCTGTTTAATTTTCATTTTTCTAAACTGCAAAACAGTTTTCCATAATCATATTGTTAGTAATTGTATTGAGACTGTTATTCTGAGACTGTTGTCTATGTGGTATGGGATAAAAGAAGTAATTATGTTGGTGTCATTGATAAGCAATGGAAGATGGATTAAAGTCCTAAATTTGATGCATTTTTAAACTTTTTTTTTTTTTTTTTTTTTTTAGGGGCACCTGGGTGGTTCAATTGGTTAAGCGTCTGACTTTGGCTCAGATCATGATCTCATGGTTTATGGGTTCGAGCCCTGCATCAGGCTCTGTGCCAACAGCTCAGAGCCTAGAGCCTGCTTTGGATTCTGTGTCTCCCTCTTTATGCCCCTCCCCCCCCTCACACTCTGTCTCTCTCAAAACTGAATAAACATTAAAAAAAATTTTTTTACAGATTTTTGCACGCAACTGGTGGAGGAACAGAGAGAGAGATGGAGACTGAGGCTCCGAAGCGGGCTCTGCGCTCTGAGCTGAGACCCAATGTGGAGCTCAGGCTCACAAACCATGAGATCATGACCTGAGCCAAAGTTGGACCCTTAACCAATTGAGCCACCCAGGTGTCCCTAAATTTTAATCTTTTAATGCATTTTAATCTTAAAAAAATTTGCATATTTTCTAGCCTTGCCCACTGACAGAATCTAGAAACAACCACCAATCAACAGTGATGAGCAGCCAAGTGCTCAGACTGTGGGCTCTAAATAGCACTTCTCTGAGGTCTTCCCAGAGAAGGGGCTGATTTCTGTTCAGTGGCAGGAAATGTGCAAGATGAGTCTGGAACTTCTTGTCAAAAAAAAAAAAAAAAAAAGCAAGGAAGCTATCAAAGACAACAGAGATCATATCAAAGGAACTTAGAAACCAATCTGAAGAGGCTCCTGCTGGCCAAAGAATAGTAGCTGCATGAATTGAAACACATCAAATAAGTTTAAATCTGCGAGTTCATACTGACATTGAAAACAAACAAACAAACAAACCAAGAACACCTACTGATCACCTTTTAAGACTACACAGCAAACCAACTCATTATCTGGAAAAAGAAACAAGGATTTATCCTGTCTATATTGCATGAGATCCATGCAAACTGTATTCCAGGGTAATGCAAATCAATGGCGAGAGGAAGTTTCAGTTTAGAAAGAATCCTGCTAATAAATAAAGAAGGAATGACAGAACTGAAACATTACCATTTTCAATCCTTGATACATTAATGGCTGCAGGCAATGGCTATCAATGACTACTAAGAATACAAACCCAACACCATCTAGGAAGTAGTCTTGCCATGAAAAAACAAAATCAAACCTAATCTGATCAAGTCCATTTGCAGGAAATACCTGAGACAAAGGAACACGTAAAAATCACACCATAAAAATATACAAAATGGGGCACCTGGGTGGTTCAGTCAGTAAAGCATCCGACTTTGGCTCAGGTCATGATCTCATGGTTCGTGGTTCCAGCCCCATGTCAGGCTCTGTGCGGACAGCTCAGAGCCTGGAGCCTGCTTCCAATTCTGTGTCTCCCTCTCTCTTTGCCCCTCCTCCCACTTGTACTCCCTCTCTCTCTCTCAAACATAAACAACATAAAAAAAAATTTTTTTTAATATAAGAAGTAAAATTCAGACTGTCAGAAACTCTTCAGCAACATTCCTCAAAGTGTGGTCCACAGACCCTGGAAAGACCTGAGACCTTTTCAGAAGGTCCAAGAAGTCAGAATCAATTTTCATAAAAATACTAACACATTATCTGCCTTCTGCGCCATGCTGACATCTGCGTGGATGGTACAAAAGCAACAGTGGGTGAAAGTGTCGGAGTAGCGGCTCCCAAGTAGGCAGCAGTCATTGCAGCCTTTACCGCCAGGTACTGATGGTAAACAAATGCTGGTTTCGCTAAACAGCATCCTTGATGAAGCAAAATAGTAACTTTCATTAAGTCTGGATATCTGAATACGTATCTTTTTAACATTCTGTGTGGTGAAATAGAAAGCACCCATAAAGCGCTCTGGTGCGTCAGAGTACCAAGGGAAAGCACCTGTGAACTGTCTGAGATGCAAGTTGAACAAGCGGCTTTTTTCATGGAGCGCATTTTTATTTAACAAACTACGTTTCTTCGGGTTTGGCTATGTGGCAAATATTTTGTCAAGAATAAATGAAGCGAGCCTGTTGACATCAAGGAAAACACTGACAGCATTTGTTGCTGAAGATCCATTTGAACATTCAAGGGATAATCATGATTCCAGAAAACGTGTATCCACCACCATGAGCCTGAGAGCTTCCCAGTAGCCACATATTTTCTAAGGAGATGGGTGGTGATATTGATGAGTGGGATTTTTTAAATATTTTATATTTGACCTATGTCAACATCTAGGAGATTTGCATAATTCAGTGATGCAGTATTTTCCAAATAACCAATGCTTGACGTCACAAAATTATGCATGAGTAAAGGATCCAATCAAAGTACGTGACAGACCGATGGATTGTAATATAACACAGTATGAAAAGTTCATTGTTAGGGTTTCAGACTGCCCACTGCAACTTACCTTTAAGAAACTACCACTTGTCAACTTTTGGTGTAGTATCATAGAAGAATGTCCACCATTAAATGAAAAAAAATACTCCTCCCCTTTTCCAAACTCACATCTGTGTGAAGCAGATTTTCTTTGCACACTTCAACCAAAACAACATACTGCAACAGACTGAATGCAGGAGCAGATATGAAAATCCAGCTCTCTTCTATTAAGCCAGGCATTAAAGAGATGTGCAAAAATGTAAAACACTGCCATTTCTCTCATTTTTTAATTTTGGAAACTATGATTACATTTCATTTAAATTGTGCAGACACATGTTAATATAATCAGTCTGCTACTGTTATTTTTAAAAGTAAATACATAGTTTAAATTATCTATTTTAATTTTGAATACAGTAGATATTAATAGGTATAACCCATACAAACAACAGCTCCTTGGGGTTTTCAATCATTCTTAAGAGTGTCAAGGAGACTTGAGACCAAAGAGTATGAGAGCCACTGCTGTGTAGGATAAAAACTGGCTTTGGCCACATGGACACATACATGCACACAAGGCACAGAGTAAAACAAACAAACAAAAAAATAGATGGAAGAGGAAATCTAAAATTTAGATTAAGAGATTTAAAAGACATTAATAAATCACAATATCATAATTTATAGATCTGTTTGGACCCTGATTTAAACTTTTTTTTTTTTAATTTTTAGGTTTTGAGAGAGAGAGAGAGAGAGAGAGAGAGCACCCATGTGCACGCAGGAGGGGGGCAGAGGGAGAGAGAGGGAGAAGCTGAAGTAGGCTCCATGCTCAGTGTGGAACCCAACCAATGCCACAACCCTGGGATCATGACCTGAGCTGAAATGAAGAGTCAGATGCTCAACCAACTAAGCCGCCCAGGCATCCCTAACCTATTTTTTAAAGAAGAAGATGATGGTTAGACAGGAAGGGAAGCCTAAATGCCAGTGGCTATTTGATGATATACAAAGATGCTGCTTTTTCTAGAGGGATGATCACGGCATGCACTTTTAAAAGGAGACTTCATGCTTGTCAACTGAAATTGACAGATGAAATGATTAAGTTAGGAATTTGCCATAAATCAGTCAAGAGCGTGAAGTGGTAAAATAAAGAGGCAACGTGCTGGTAATTCTCAAGAAGTGTGAGGGACCCAGTTTATTATACTACATCTTACTTCTGTGTGTGCTTGCAAAATTCCATAAAAGAAATACATTTTAAGGGCAGTCTCTTTAGATATAGAATATATTTATTTTTAAATGGTCAATAGAAAAAAAATAAACCTGTATTTCTCTGAATTATAGCTATCTTTTGTTGAAGTTTATTAGACATATTCTTTCTTCCTTATTCTTTCTTTCTTTGTCCTCTTTAAATGAGCCAGTGTCAAATGTTATATATTAAGTCTATTTCTGATCATTTCAAAATTTATACAGTCCGAATTTGAAGACGCACTAGATTTCACTACCATTAGGACTTAATCCTTAAAAGAGGAACTAAGATGTGAAGGCTTGAAGGAGATTAATTTAAGAAACAGTGAATTAGTAAGTGAATTACGACTTGTCCTTACGGTCTCTAGGACTCCTACCTAGCTTGAGATCAGCAACAAAATTGACTTCCCTTGTAAGTGCTGTAGGAGGGGCAACTTTTTCTTGATAGACAGTAGAGAGACAGAATAATTTTTCCCTTGGTGGATAAACTGGGTAAAACCCAAATGATCCATTGAAAAGTTTTACTGTTCTTTTTTAATTACAATAACATTTATTCACAGGTACTCAGTGTCAGACATAATACGTATACTTTGTAATTTATTAATTCCATTTCACCTTCCAGAAAAGGATTCAAAGCACAATTTATATATATTATTTCATTTATTTCTGTCTCACAAAAAGATGGGTTCTATTATCCTTCCAGTATACGTTGAAGAAAGTGAGTTGCAGAGTTCAGTAATTCACCCAAAAGCATATTTGGTGGCATACCCAAGATCTGAATCCAGGTCAGTCTGATTCCAATCCTGGGCTTTTTTTCCCCCCAACCACTGTCTTGTCTTGTCTCAGTCTTATCCCTCTAAGAATCTGGCTAAAACCAACTTTTCTCTATGTAACTACTCAGGCATGACAAATCCAGAAACCAGTTTACTAGGGTCAAAGTGCTTGATTTATGTATATCAGTGCAATGTGTATCCTTTCAATAAAATATTATCAAATACACGCGTATTAACAAATTGTCATTAAGACACGTATGCAACAGGAATCGAATTTCCCACCTAAAACACAAATGCATAAAATTCACAACAGCAAAATCCTGTCTGTGACTAGAAGGAGCACAAAGAAGAAATAGGAAAGTCAGCACTGTACAAAACCTGCAGTAAATGCTCATGACACGTTTTTGGAAATACAAAACACTGGTAATGCTATACAGTGTACCTTATGTATAAACACATATCTAAAATTTATTAAAAAACTGTTTCCCTTCATTGTTCTAAGGTTTGTGAATATTTGTATAAAATATTTTCACATAAGAATATTTACCATGTGGTCTTTCCCATTATCTGATTTTGAAGCAAAAGGGCTACTTGCACTACCACAGGAAGTCTGAAAGGCTAGGACAGATTAGGTATTTTTCTATCACCTCTTCATCAGACAGAACAGCCATCAACCAGCATGATTTTCACAGAAGCTGCTTCTTCATGACAGCCTAAGTCTCCCTCTCTGGTTTTCAGCCTCCATAAGCATGCGCACTTGCATATATACAAAGTCCTTTCACTGCAATTAGCTGGGTTCCTAAGAATGAAGCAAATTTTTTAGAAGCACAGGTTTTATGTTTTCTTTGTCACCTGGCACTATTCCACAATCCCATGGATAACTATATTCCACGGACTATAAAAAGCAGGTAGGTAATAGAGTCACTCACAGTGCAGGTCAGACGGCATTTCTCATTCTGCAGAAAATCTCATCCCAAATCTCTTGTTAACGATGCCGAGGTTTCCTAAGAAGTACCTTGAAAGTGCCCCATGAGGGATCCTCTGTGCTATCAGCCAAGATCTACCACTTTCCTCCCAATAACCTCTTCTAAATCCTAAGGATCTCCAGCCACTGCTGACGTCAAAAAGGACCACTTTGGAGTTCACATATCCAGCAAATACACCAATGCAGCTTTTGATTCCCACTAGCTTTCATATCATGGCCGGAAATGGCTAAAATCAAGGCTTCTGATGTCCAATGTGCTTCTGTGGGCGCCCATTGTTAGGAGCCACCCATTGTTAGGAGCCATTGACTTTCCTGAAGGCAGACACCATTACTGCTGGCACCTATTCAGATGTATTCTACTTCCAAAGCCCCCCTCTGTGAAACAGTTCACTGTCACTTTGACTCATTTTTATTACAATCTTCTTGCCCTAAGCCTCCAACAAAAGGGCTGGAGGACAGATTAAATGACATGCAACACTGTACTCAGAATTACCTTCTGTATCTTTCTCCTGCAGGATTCCTTGTCTCCAAACCAAAGCTGTGCAACTTGCCTTTCCCTCGGGACACTGTATCTAATGGATGAACTTCCTCAGTCTCTGGAATTCTCGGCCTACCATATAACACTAGTTTGCAAGAAACATCAGGCAGTGAGGAGATTAGTTAATATTTTCAAAAATTCTGTTACGAGAATATAGGGAACCAGGCCCCCTCATGTATTGATAGTGGCATTATAAATTAAAACAACCTCTCTGGAGATCAATTTCCAAGAACGTATCCTCCAATTCAGTAGTTCTACTCACAGAAATTTATTCTATAGATACTCACATGGGTCTGTTTGTAATGTTAAAATAACTGGAAAACAATCCAAAAGTCCATCGATTAAGGACAACTGTGGTACATCAATACAGTATATAATGCCATTAGAAAAAACAGTGAGGAAGCTCTTTACATTCTGATACAGAAAAAGCTCCACGACACTACTAATACTCTAATTTTGTGCAAGGTATAAAAACTGCGTGCTACCATTTCTCTTTTTCTTTATTTATTTTGAGAGAGAGAATGAGAGAGAAAGAGAGAACAAGAGAGCAAGTGAGAGAGACAGCGCATGTGCATGCACTTTGGGGAAAGGGCAGACAGAGAGAGAGGGAGGGAGAGAGAGAGTCCCAAGCAGGCTCTGTACTTTCAGCACAGAGCCTGATGCGGGGCTCGATCTCACGAACCACAAGATCATGACGTGAGCCAAAATCAAATCAGACGCTTAACTAAGTGAGCCACCCGGGCACTCCTACCGTTTCTATAAAACAAAAGGGGAGGTGTGTGTGTGTGTGTACATACATACATATATGTGTATATACATGCGCGTATGTATACGTGTGTGTATTACTTGTATACGCACACGTTTTCTCTGTAAGGATTCCTCAAAAACTTCTAACAGTGGCTGCCTCCGGGAAGGAGCAAAACTTTGCTGAAAAGCCTGCCATGGGAGGAAACTGTCTGGACATTCTTTCACACCTATTGACTGCTTAAATGTTTTTTAAAAGAAATAAATTAATGAAAAAATGTTTTAAAATCCTTTTCCAGGTTTATTTAGCATAGTCCACGTAATAAAAGGCATGTCTTCCCATGAAAATAGTTAGCTTGTTATTGCTGCCAACAACAGAAGCTTCAGCACAGAAGTCACTAAGGGAAGTCAACTTCCCCAAAGCTCTTGGGTAATTTAAATAGCAGGTATTTAACGATATATGCAAATGCACCAGCTCTACAGATGGATGAGAAGAGGAAGGATAGGGTTTGCTTCTCTACAATTCAGGTATCAGAAGTATACAGTAGATTCCTGGCATTCACAGACTATTTATGGTTTCTACCATTCCTGAGTAGCATCTGAAGTTCCCATGACATTTAGTAATTTGTCATTTTGCAAAGCCACAATTCTGAATGAGACATGCATAAAGCTGAGGGACGAGGACAAGCCGCTGGGTCAGCCAAGGTCCAGGTAGGCCCTTACTCACAGCACTCAGTCTTACACTACGGCCACTGTGAATAAAGAGATAAAACTCTGTTTCTTGTTAAGAAATGAAACAAACACAATTAACTGCTAGTTGATTCTAGTGTTCATGACAGAATGAGGGGCGTATGGAAATGTTTATGAAAGTGATAGGCCCTAGCCACAAAATAGAAGTTTCAGATAAATTAAAGACTGAAATGTCAAATGTAATGATGACTCAGACACATTGTGTGAACAAAACTACCAAATGCTCCAAAAGGAAGTAAGTAGAAAAGATGTGTGAATTTGTTTCAATAAGTGCTCCAGACAGTACAAAAATTGCTCATCAAGCAAGATAAGTAGTTCAGGTCTAGAGAGATCATTTACATTTTTCAGTTATACTTTTGCAATCTGAAGGAAGGAATTGTATGTTACAATGATTTCTTTCAATTTGGGAATTGGCGATTGCCTTGGGATGTATTCTTCACAGACGTCAAGAATCTACCCTTATCTTATTTTGACAAGAGATAAACAGAGTTTGTGTGTCCTTCATGATCCCCCCTTCCTACAATCCCTTCATTCATCTCTGCCCTCAGTGGATAAGGCGGTGGCTCTGAGTGAGGGGCTTGGACTCCCCCAGTGCTGAGCTCCTACAGCACCGGCAAGGTGATGAACCTACCTGGGGCTGAGATGAAGACAAGATTAACAGTCCTGAGAGATAAGCCACCCAATCTAGGATGCTCAAAATAAACTGAAAGAGTGGGCACTGCCTATAAACCAAAAGTCTCAATCTGCAGATAAGGTGGGAAATAAAGATTATGAAGAAAGGCAGCTACCTATAGCCAGGCCATTCCTGCTCAAACCACAGTTTCAAAATATTATTTCTAGAAGAATGGCTAGCTAATGTTCACTAAAAGCAGTTAAATTGTTTCAATAATGCTACAGTTGCTTTTTTTAGGGTTGTATTTTGTAGCCTTATAGTTAATAGGCACATTTTTCAAAAATAAGGCGTAGAGATGATATGGCTATGAACTGGAAGTGCTTATAAGGATAAACATCACCTCAAAAGCAGAATCGGATTAAAATTCTGTCAGATGACAGAACTGAGATATCAGCACCTGGTGTTGATCAGTTTGGGTTAACAGAGCAACCTATCTTCTGTAAAGAGTCAGGAATGTTAACCCTAAAATCATTACTGCGAACCAAACAAAAATGCAAACTATGCAGAAGAAACACAGCAAAGAGATACAGAGCAACGTGTATCAGTGAGAAAAGTCCATCTAATGCCTTGCTGCTAAGATGCCCACTTTCATACCATCAACTGAAGCTGGCTTTTTGTTTACTTTGTAGAAATCATCAGTCGCTAACCAAATGCTCTATCTGGCACACTGTGACCTACAAAAAGTCCTAATATCATTATTCGGTAACATCACCTAAAAAGCTGCTTTCCACTGCTAAACACCTTCTTAATGTGGCTTAGGAAACTGCTTTGAGCCTCCCTAACCCCACCTACCCAGCTCCTCATCACCCTTTCACAGGTGCTCATCAAATACTTCACGGATCATCCTTAACACCTGCCATCTTCTCACCAGTCCCCCCTTCTATCCCTCAGCCTTTCCTCCACCACTTCCCTCCCTTCCTCCGCTTCCTTTCACTTGGCAAAATCTGATAATTACCTAAGAGTAGCTTCTGAGCAGTTCATCTCTGGAAGTCTCAATTCCCCCACCTATAAAGTGTGGGGAATGGAGGAACCTTTCTTAAGTGGGCACGGGTGGGGATTCCACGAGATACATCAGGTAATACCTTAGCATACTGCCTACCACATAGTAAGCGATTAATAAACTGTTGGCTTTTTATTATAATTATCTGGTTTAACAATTGAGTTCATGAAAGCTGCTCAAGTGACCTTAAAAAAAGCTAGAATTACTTTCGTTTCTTTCATTGAATTTTATTTCTATACTAGCTCTTACGGTAGAGCACTTACTCAAAATCTGCATCACAAGATTCAAGATCACTACATCAAAGTAGGTATTTTATTGTTAATAATAATAATATCTCATATTTACATAGTTCCAGAGAAGACTACTAGCTTTTTTTTTAACCTTTTAATGCCTTTCATCTATTTTGCCCATCCCCTCACCATCCTCCCCTTAGACAACCAGCATTCTGCTCTCTATTTGTACAAGACTGTTTTTTTGTTCATTTGTTTTTAGATTCCACATACAAGTGAAATCATGTGGTATTTGTGTCTCTCTGTCTGACCTGTTTTACTTAGCATTATATGCTCTGGGTCCATCCGTGTTGTCACTAATGGCAACGTCTCATTCTTTCTTTCTTTCCTTTTTTTTTTTTTTTTTTGGCCGGGTAATATTCCACCGTATATATACCACATCTTCTTTATCCATTCATCTATGGATGGACACTTGGGTTGTTTCTGTATCGTGGCTATTATAAATAAGGCTGCAATAAGCACAGGGGTGTATGTTATCTTTTCAAATTAGTGTTTTGTCTTCTTTGGGTAAATACCTGGTAGAATTACTGGACATATATTTTTAATTTTTTGAGGAGTTCCATTACTATTTTCCACAGTGGTGGCATCAAAATGCATTCCCACCAACGATGCATGAGGGTTCCCTTTACACTACATGCTACTTCTTGTCTTTGTTATACTAGCTATTCTGACTGGCAAGAGGTGCTATCTCATTGTGGTTTTGATTTGCATTTCCTGAATGATTAGTGATGTCAAGCATATTTCATTTGTCTGATGGCCATCTGCATGTCCGCTTTGGAAAAAAGTCTAGTCAAGTCCTCTGCCCGTTTTTTAATCAGATTGGGATTTTTTTTGTTGTTGAGTTGTAGAAATTCTTTCTATACTTTGGATATCCCTTATTGGATATATCATCTACAAACATCCTCTCCCATTCAGTAGGATGTCTTTTTGTTTTGTTAATGGTTTCCTTTCTTTGTAAAAGCTTTTTATTTGTAGTCCCAATAATTTATTTTTGCTTTTGTTTCCCGTGACTATTACCTTTCTTAACAGAACAACACCTCTGAAATGATGGAGAAGGATCCGCCATAAGCAGAGGGGGTTGGGCCTAAGGCCAGGCTCTCCCTGCCACCAGGCTGGTCTGACTACACACTGCAGGCCAGGCTAAGGCTTCGAAACAAAACTTGATGAAAGGCTAGGGCAACGTACCCCAGTCTGTCCCTCAAAACGCAACTTTTAGGAGACCATTGATTCCTGCCCTGTGATAACAAGTTTTTTGTTGGAAGAGATGTGGGATCCCCTCAGGGTCTCCAGGAGACGTACAGAGTACCTCAGCAGCAGCGCAGCAAAGCGTCCCACAGTCACTTGGCCTTGTGACTCTATTATCACAGAACTTCGAATTCCATGGAGCCCTCCCACCCCCCTGCGTCCGACCTTTGGGAAAATGCTGAGCGATGGAAAATAAATTCAGGAAATGACATGAAAGGAGGTAGTGTTTTACAGGATAAAAATGTATTCATCTTTAGGTTAGATTCCACTACAGATGCCACCTTCTGACCTAGTTCCCAACCGGCATCCGAGTATTGAGATTCATAGTATCTACAACGGGGGAATGCCCTCAGGACTTGTAGCCCTTGAAGTCGAGGCTGGAGAAAGTGATTCTGAGAAAGATACGGCCTCTGACTCCTAAGGCCTGTCTACAGTTTTCTGATTCACTCTCCGATGGCCGATACCTTCGTGACATGAGACAGGTACACAGCCTGCAAGGGGGAGAATGCACATACTCACAAACACAAGGCTACAAAGGGGTAATCGGACAAAGGCCATCAGCCTAATGTGCACGAAGGGGACAAAGACACACTGGAGCAGCCGGTCTCTTCCATGCTTTGTCATTTTAAAGGATCTCAATAGGGGCGCCTGGGTGGCTCAGTGGGTTAAGCAGCCGACTTCAGCTCAGATCACGATCTCGCAGTCCGTGAGTTTGAGCCCCGCGTCGGGCTCTGGGCTGATGGCTCAGAGCCTGGAGCCTGCTTCCGATTCTGTCTCCCTCTCTCTCTGCCCCTCCCCCGTTCATGCTGTGTCTCTCTCTGTCTCAAAAATAAATAAAACGTTTAAAAAAAAAAATTAAAGGATCTCAAGAATACCAACCAATCTGACCCTCACAACTACCTCTTAAGACTGATTACATTTTCCAGACCAGAAAACTGAAGTCACCCAGCCTAGAAACAAACTTTTATCTCCTAAGACAGTGTCCCTCAGACTATACCACAGTGCCCAGTATGTTGTATTTCAGTCAACACAGAAGCCAATCTAGGCTGGCAAGCACGGGTTCTGGAGCCAGAGTACCCATGTTTGAATCCTGGCTTCACAATTTACAAATTACTGCATATTCCTGGGTAGGGTACCTCACCTCTCCTGAGGCTTTGGCCCCTTCATCTATAAAATGGAATGGGAAGAGCTACTTTACAGAGATGTAAAAACTTTTTTCCAAATCATGCACGCTAAGTAGGAACAGCTGGGTGGTTCAGCTGGTTGAGCGTCCGTCCGGCTCTTGATTTCAGCTCAGGTCATGATCTCATGGTTTATGATACTGAGCCCCGCATAGGGCTCTGCGCTGATAGTGCGGAACCCCCTTGGGATTCTCTCTCTCCCTTCCTCTCTTCCTCTCTGCTTGCGCATGCTCTCTCTCTCGCAAAATAAATAGACAAACATTAAAAAAATAAAATAAAATAAAGTTAAATTAAATTAAATTATGCATGCTGGGAGTGTTTTGCACATGGCAGACACTCAATACACAGAACTGTGGTTTTCTGAAGAAAAGAAAACAAATTGCTCTCCAGTGTCCATATTCCCTCCAAGTACCAGTTCACCCAATATCTAAAGCATACCAGCACAGAGGAATGATAACTGCAAGGGCCAAGACCTTTGCACCACCACGCCCTACTTGATTTCTCAGGAGTCCAGAGGTGAAGGTAAAGTAAAATGGGAGGTTAAGAACAATGGCAAGGCTCTGGATTTCATGGACATGTACAATTTCCAAATGAATCTGGGAAACCGACACAAGGTCAGTAACTATTAGTTCTGCCACACTCTTATAAAGGAAAGAACATTTTAACAACCAAAAAACGTAAGAAGAACATAATCTCCGAATAACGACCCAAGAGTAGGCCATTGGCAACCTTAAGGATATTTTTGCCGAGGAAGTACAAAAGCTTCCTCACATATCAACTGTGGTTCCAGGACCTGCAAAAGGCTGGGAGGAGAAAGAGAGATGAAAACTAGAGATGGGATCCCAGCGGGGGGGGGGGGGGGGCCCTACCAAAAGGAGACTAGAAGGAGTCTCTCTCTGTACAAGTACTGGAGTATGTGTAAGTGACATACCAGAAGTGGGACTGGGAAGAGAGAATGTATACCCCAATCACAATCCTTGTTACACTGTATCATGATGATCTACTGAGAGGAGGCTTTGGAAGAAAGAGACCTTGCTTTATTCATTTCCTTATGCCTTATGAATATCCACTGTAGGTATCAATGAAATTTATCAAATGAATGAATAAAAAGAGAAGGGGAAAATGCAACAGACTAGTTGGTTGGAAATTTGGGACAGGGGAAATCAGAAAAAAAGATCTTTATTTGTCCATCTATCTCATATACTCCGGTGAAATTCTAACAGCTATGCTGCTAAGTATTTATTTATCTCTTTGGCAGAAGCGTAACATTACTGCTCCAAGAAACTCTCCTTATTTAAGTGTCAGTGGAGAACACATCAAAAGAAGTTAAATTCAAACCTCTTAAACAGGATTATTCAATAAGGATAAGAGAAAAATCTAAACTCACACTTGAAGCATCTCTCAACAAACACATATTGCTACAAAGAAAAATTTTCCTTTCAAATCAAGCATGACAGATACCAGCTTTGATATCCCTACTCACCCGCCTGATAAGAACTCTGAATTGCACACATCCTGGAATTGAGATCCTTTGTGGAGAGATGTGAAATTTTGCCCCCAGGGCCCAAGTTCATAGATTTGAGGCAGGCAAAACTCTAGATCATTTCAATGTGAGAAATGAAATCTCTGTACCATCAAGAACAAATCCTCGAGCATCTGGGTCTTCTGCCCACATCTATCCTTATATACTAGATGCCTGATCTATGCTTCCTTCAAACGTGAAACTGGTTATTAGGATGGTTCCTTCTTACTGATATTTTCTCAAAACCTGTATGTCCTGGTCATGTTTTAGTGAGAAAGACCCTATGAATGCAGCCATGGTTTATCTGATTTGCTACCTTTTCTGCCATGAAGATTCTATGCAAAGGGGTAGTCACTGAAAGCAAACTTGACAAAAATCTCAACTTCCTGCCTTCCCGCTTGTTACTGTAAGAAGGATGAATTATTTGAGATTCTGTGGCCTAACCTACTTACTTCCTCTAAAGGAGGAACAGAAAATGAAAAATGCCTTTCAAGAAAAAAAAAATGTACATAGAAAACGAAATCACAAACTGACATTAACAGGCCTATGGCATATTTAACACACTCTCATCAAATGCTTTCATTGGTAAGTTCATTTTCAATGTACAGAGTAGAAGATATCTCAGTTTGAGGCAAAAACATCCTGACAAGTGCTATCATATCATCAACATCACTACACTAATAGGGTCATAATACAAATTTTACACCCATTAAAGGGACTCAAAGGGCATAAAAAGAACAAGAACCTGTCTGACACAGATATGTCCATGGTTATGCAAAATATGCATGAACTCAAAAAAGAAAAACTAAAAGTAGTATCTTGTTCTTTTCTCTTATTTCATTTCATAATTTTTTAAACGCTAAAAGTAGTACCTTCTTTTTTCTTACTCTGCTTCGTATTTTTTATAGAACACAGAGCTAAAATTAAGATTTACACTTGATTTCTCTTTTGTATCTAATAAAGTAGCTGTGACCAGATTTTATTTCTTTCACAGAAGTCAAGTCTACAGGTTTATGTTGATAACCATTGGTAGCTAAACTCCTTATCAACAGACTGAACAGCTAGGCCTCAAATCTAGCTAACAGGAACACAAAGTGGATCTCAACCACCTGACCAGACTGACCTCTTAGGGATTTCAATTCAGAGTTCAGGGTTCAGTCAGTGTAACAGATGGGGGGGAAATGATTGAATGATTTTGGTGCCTGAACAATCCTACTCAAAATGTTCTCCTACCGAAGTAGTTTAATTCTGCAAAATTACACATAACGTAAAGCTACTGTCCAATCTTAAAACAGCCTGGCATGTAGTAAATGCTCAAAAAAATTTAAAGGGTGGGGGCACCTGGGTGGCTCAGTCGGTTGAGCTTCTGACTTCGGCTCAGGTCATGATCTCACGGTCTGTGAGTTCGAGCCCCACGTTGGGCTCTGTGCTGACAGCTCAGAGCCTGGAGCCTGCTTCGGATTCTGTGTCTCCCTCTCTCTCTGACCCTCCCCCATTCATGCTCTGTCTCTCTCTGTCTCAAAAATAAAGAAACATTAAAAAAAACAAATTTAAAAAAATTTAAAGGGTGATAGAGCTTCCTTAGAGGAGAAGCAGTCCATTACCCCTTCATGAATGCATGCAGGGGTAGCCTTCTAAGTCAGACTAAAGCTCTGCCTGACGGACCGTAACTCACACGCTGGAGATACTATCTGACTCCCGTTGCAACACAGAACTAGCCAATGAATAAATAGAGACTCTTCACTTCATTTGGCAAACATGAGCATACTCTTCTGGTTAAGGAGTAGAACAGTAACCATAGCACTGTTGTTGAATATATTATTAGTCATATTTCCTGTTTTTTTTTTTTTAAATTTTGATTCCAGTACACTACATTCAGCCCTGCCCCAAGTTTCTCACCACCAATTTATCTCTCCCTCAATTAAATTTTCTTCCTTCCTTCTACAATCCTGCCTTCTGAGTAAATCCCATCATCTTTCAAGTTCACTTTAAAAAACGTAGGTCCCATTCTACTGACTGATTGATCTACATTTTTTTCAGAACTAACCCTGCTGCCTCATCCCATCTCTTCCTACAAAGAACAAGTGAACCTCTTTATAAATAAGCCCAGTAATTCTCAACCTAATCTGAGTTATGTTTTCTTAACAGTTTGTGATCATTTCAAGGCCATGAGCTAGGCCAAGGTGTTCTTTTCAGTACAACTCAATAATTGGTCTTTTTCTCAATGCTTGGTTTAAAAAAGAAAAAAAAAAGGGAAAAGGAAAGAGATAGAGTTCTCTCCCCATTATTTATTGTGATACCTGTTTGCTATTGCTTATCTTAGTAAACAAATGTGTAAGAGCAAATACATTAATCTGGAAACGTGTTTTCTTAAAACTATTCAAAGAATTGCTTTTTTGAAAATTGGAAACCTTATCAAAACAATCATAAACGAGTATCATTTTCCACGGCTCCACCCCTTTCAAACTGCATGTTATGAACTTAGACAAGTTACTAAATATCTCTGAGCACCAGATTGCTCCAAAAGTGAAATAATAATACCAAATGCTCAAAGTTTGTGAAAATATTAGACAGTACTCAGAGCCTAGAACAGTACCTGGGCAGACAGAAGGCACTCAGTATTTGTTGGATGCATGAATGGATGGATGCATGAACGAATGAATATAAAAAGTGCCCAGTTCAATGCTTGACATTCAGAAGGCACTCAACATACAATTACACCTAACATACCAACACTTGACACTGTTTTGCAGACAACACCCTCCCTCCCAGGTCCTTCCCTTAGCAACAGGTTGGACACTACACCCAGTGGTACTACCACAGTACTTACCACGTTCACCTCGACCTTTCCCAAGCACTCAACCCCAGCTTTGTTTTGTTCATCACTGTATGTGTGTGGGTTCTCCCCTCAACCAGATTTATGAACACGCTGAGGCCAAGGACTGCTGCTTTCTTTGGAGCCCTAACCCATTCGTTCATTCAACTCTGTTCTACGTGTTGATTATGTGAAGCACTCCCTACCTGAGACTTCTAAAAAATAGGTGCTCAATAAATATTAGTTGACGGACACAGAACCCTTACAGAAATAATAATAAAGTAAGCATTTTGCTACTATGTATAATACACAAGTAATTCTTCCAATCACGGTTCAAGTCACCAATTCTAGGTCCACTTCTGAGGAAGAAACGAAGACTCGCGAGAAGTTCTCTCAGCCAAGATCAACCAATTTCGCTTAAGTTCTTCTGAAACATCCTTCTTCTTTCCCCCCAAGCACCCTGTCTCGTAAATGGGGAGTTTTTAAACGTCTTTCTCGATTTGACTTCATCATTCCGACTCAGTTACATTGCAAGGGTACCTTTCCTGGTGTTTTGCTTTCCTCCCCTTGTTGCATAGCTATTGCTACAATCAGTACAAACTAGTTCATAGTCTGCCACTATTTACTCATATCCTCAAGTGTCAGTGAAATAATTTACCTTAGTAAAAAAAAAAAAAAAAAAAAAAAAAAAAAAAACAAAAAAAACCTGAAAATATTCCCACTGGGTAATGAAGTCCTTTACAAAATATATCTTCTACGGATGCCCTGAATTTCAGTAGGAAATAACAAAGGCGATCGGCCTAATATGCATGAAAAGGATACAAACATACTGGAGCAGACAGTCTCTTCCATGCTTTGTCATTTTAAAGGATCTCACTCAAGAAAGGATGAGCTATATTGTGCCATGTATATACAATTATATGGCACTGTCCTGCATCAGTAAACCCAGGGATCTTGTTTCCAGACTCGCTGGTTCCCAAGAATGCTGGGTCCCTTGTTTTTTCCTACTGGTACCAAGTGCAGCTGCTATACTCTTATTAACAGAGCTTAGAATTAAGCCCAGTCCTTGGGGTTAGGATCTAGGGAACTCATGGGCAAAGACCTAGTCTTTTGGTGTTCAGCACTTTAGGAGCTCACTAAAAATTGGTTAACTAGTAGAAACACTGCAAAAGGGATCACTAAGGATACCCACCCTTAGGACTCCAAGGGTACACTTGTCCCACACCACATGAAGCAAATTCTATTAAAAATTTCCCATCCTAACCCTATCTGCTACAAAGAACCTTGGTTGAAATATATATTTCTTGGAAATAAACTACCAAACAAACCAGTGGAAATTATTCAAGAATCAATCCTCAATTATTCAAGGACTAATTCAACAGGACACCTATTTCTTCTCTCCAACAGTATTGTTTTTGAATTCTTAGAACATTGATTGGAGAGTCTACAAGAGAAGAAAGATGAACTACAACCAACAAAAACTTGTCAGGGTTTGTCAAGTTCACTATCAGCGAGTTTAGAATAATGACAGAGAGTAGTTGTGACTTTTTTTTTCCTATCTAGGTAATAGTTGGTTATAATTAGAATAAAGTGGCAAAGGGGTCTGGAAAACATAAGTGGGGTAAAGGGAAGCCCTGTGAGGACCTTTCCCTAAATCCAGAGTCACGTGCAGGACCCATTTTCCCATCTCTAGCATGTAAATCCTCCCTACCCCAGTTACCTATTTTCTCATCTCCATTTCCCAGCAGATTCATGCAACTAAAATATTAATTACAGCACACGAATTCCCTTCACACCAACCCTTCCTACTATCACCACCCTCCCATTTCCACAATTAGGCATCATTTTAAATTTGATTTATTTCACTTACTCCTACCTATTAAATGACTAGGTTGGGATAAATAAATTTCAGTTTATATTCAGCACCATATTAAAACACGGTCCCTTCCTGCAATGAGCCGACGCTATTAAAGATAAACTACCTTTTTCCTAAAGAAAAGAAATATCCCCTGGAAATACTGTGACAAGTCCATATAATATATACACCAGCAACTAACCTAATAATTTTAGCTAGGAATTAAATCACTCTGTTCTGCCCTTGACAACCTCCTTCCTGCCCTTCACAAAGCCTGACTAAGGTAAAATGGTAATACGACTACCAAACATTTGAATAACTGTTTGTAGTTCTCAAACCCTTATTTTATTTTATCCTTTCAACAAAGAAAGCAAGACAAGCACTCCTGCTCCCATTTTCCAGATGGGGAAATCCAGGCTGGAAGAGGTAAAGTGACTTACACAATGTGATACATTTAGAGGCTAACTCGTCTTCTGATTCCCACTCTACCGCTCTATCCACAGCCACAATGACTCCCCAAATGAAGAAAAACTGTCACTGTCTTCCACTCAGCATGCCTGAACTCACCATCCTAGGAATCCCCTTTTACTCTGCCTGCTCTCTACTTCTGTCTACATGATCTTCTTGGGGTTGTTCCTGCCTCGCTGTCTCTACTGCATCATATACATGGACCCCAACTACTTGTTTTGCTAATTACGCCGTTCAAGACTATCCACAAGCAGAAAATGACAATAAATTCCTGTTAATGATCATTTTTACATCAGTAATTATTCCGTTTTGACATCTAGATCATGCCTATCCTGGTTATAAGGTAGTCCAACGAGGGTTATTAGTCCTACTCATAAAAAGTAAGGCTAACTGCTTCTGTGCTGTTTTTGCCAAACAAGAATCAGTGACTCCTTTATTACTTAAGATAGAGAAACAGAAGGAAAAGAAGCAAAAAAAAAGAAAGGAAAAAATTAAAAGGAGGAAAGAAAACAAAAAGTAGAAACAGGGGCATCCGGGTAACTCAGTCGGTTGAGCATCTGACTCTCAGTTGCAGCTCACGTCATGGTCCCACGGTCTTGAGATAGAGCCCCACGTCGGCTCGGCACTGAGCATGGATCCTACTTAAGATTCTCTCTCTCCCTCTTTCTCTCCCTCTGCCCCCCTCCCCCCGCTTGCACGTGCTCTATCTACAATTAAAATTTAAAAAAAAAAAGAGTATAAATAGAAGAAAGCAGTACAGTAGCGCGGACATACTTTGATGCTTTATTTACGAGGACTGACCCTTTTGCCTGAGGACAACCTTTGTCCTGAAAACAGGCCCTGCATGACTGGAGACAAACCAGCACCCTCCAAAATTACCAAAGAGATCTTATTTATTAGACAACAGCTATATTCTTTGCAGAGGTATGTCCAAAAGTTGACACGTCTGTGCTAACATGCTGGAAAGTCACTACAAACCTTTGACGTGACATCTGGCACAAGTCGGCCCATGTTGGATTTGAGCCACCGAAGTTAAATTACTTAAATGCCCCAAAGCTCTCACTGTAAATTTCACCGACAAAATTTTAACAAGTTCCAGAATCTTCCGTGTCACTGTGTGATAACAGTTACATTAAATTACAAGTGCTTGCTTCTAGTTTTCCCATTTTTTCAATTCCAAAGAATAAAACTATTTACTTGCCGTAGAAAACAGGTATAATTGAGATGCAAATTAAGAGTCTAGTAAAAGGGCCTGTCCAAAAATTATCCAGGACAATCTCAACTTTTCGTAATGTTTTATTTGAGCCTCATCACACTTAATGTCAAGACTTTCATGCATTCAAAGCAGCACCCGCAAAATGATATCTTCCTGCCAACCCTGTTCCACGTTCTCCTTCCTGACCCCCAACTGCAGCTTTTAACAGCTGCCAAGTATACCAAGCAATTTGTTTAACAAGCAAATCTTACCTAGTGGCAGTGAAGAAATAACTGTCTGGTGGTCTTTGGGATTGCTGTCCACCCCCAAGACTTCTCCTAAAGGTCCAGCATTAATTTAAAGAGACGAAAAGTAAAATCAATGCACTGTCGTAAAAAAAAGAACACTTCACATCCACAATTAATACGTTGAATTTTTGAATCGCTGACTTATTGCATAACTGCACACAATACCATTCAGTACACTAAAAACAAAATAGTTCTGGATGAGATGAACTGGGTTTTATCATTCATATTATACCCTTATCCTAAATTCCTAAACTAAAGTTTTCCCCCACTGTACCGCCCACAGGTGAAAGTTACAGGGATCATTTAATTCAACTTTAATTTCTCTCAGTGCCTTTATGTTTAAAATTGAAGTTACTTTGCACAACACACATTGGCAAATGAATAGATATTATGTAAGCAGTTTTTTCCCATATATGTAAATATTTAAATCACAACTTATACAAAGTATTCTGAAATAAGATCTTAGTGAAACAAAATTACACTCCTAGAACTAAAAGATACTATTTATTTTGTGACTATATGAAACTGCACGGTTAAAAAACTAAATACCAGCCTTTAATTCTATTTACTGGCAAATAAAATGATCAGTTTATATAAAAGACAAATTTCAACCAAAGGACTTTTTCATTTTTTTCAGAGTTGTAAACACTTTGCGTTTTTATTAATATTCAAAATGAAACGACCCGCTGTGACTCCTGATGAAAAGTTGATCAAAGGTAAAGGCAAGGATAAATATATAAAACCAAACAATTGTTTCTAACCCAGTTTATAGACCCATCTCAAATCACAGATAACAGCAAAGTGTTTTTCCCACATAAACAAATAGGGATCCGAGTCACCGGGTCTGGGTCGTCAGAACTTATCTGCTCTCCGATACTAAAACCTTGTATTTCTGATCGGCATCCATTCACACACATCTGGCTGCTCGCTCAGGTCGTCTAATTACTTCCACGTCTGAACGGACTACGTAGCTACAAGCAAAGGCCAAACTTTGCTCTCGGCCTTCCGAACTTAAAGAAGCGTTTAACCACTAGAGGTCTCCCCTTGGCCAGTTTTGCATGTTCGCTATTTTGCTGCACTTGAAACTTTCCGGAGAAATGCTCTACTCGAGTCAGTGTTTTTCTAAAAACTTGCGCAAAAATCCACGCGACCGACTTGCCAGTACAGAGACTCTCGGGCTCCCAAAACCAAGAAAGATATCACAAACAACGCTCCAGGAAAATCAAAATTAAAATTCGACGCACTCGCCCCACCGTCACCCCCCACCCCCCCGCCCAAAATCTTATTTCTCATCTCAGTTTCCCTTAACTTAAACTTAGAACAATTAAAAAAAAAATCTATTTTTGTTTCCGTGGACTTTGCATGATTTATAATGCATTTTTCTGGCGGTGGACCCGAGGTGGGAAAGGAGCGGGCCAAGGGATGCAAGGGAGGGGGAAGGGCTGTGCTCACAGCGCCCGAGGAAGTTGCATAAGGAAAGAGACTCCGTTTTTTGGGTCCCCTCAAAAATCGGCGGGGAGGGGGAGGAAAAGGAAGCGGGGGGGGGGGGAAGGCGGGGAGGAGGGAAACTGAAGCGACGTTTACCTTCGTCTCCCCGTGGAAGGGTGGGGTAAGGGCCACGGTCTTCGCGACCCCGGAGAGCGGCTCGTTACCCCCCACCTCTCTCCGAGCGCAGACGGACAAACAGACACCCCCACCCCTCCGCGAAGAAGGCGGGGAGGAAACCGCCTGCTTTTAAACTTTCTCTCACGGTCGCACTGTGGGCCATGCTTTGACCAGAAAGGGGGGGGGGTGGAGAGAGGAGGTAATCAAAAGGCCTTTTTCTTTAAAGGTAATTAAAGTTTTACCACCAGCACAAAAGTTGCGTCC
>NW_024412429.1:35189880-35251728 GCF_014898765.1 Herpailurus yagouaroundi
CCCGCCCCAGCCTCGGTGGCCGCGCTCGCCGCCCGGGGCTGCAGCTCCGCGGCGCCCACTCGGGCACGCACCCCGGCGGAGCCCGGCGCCGCCGCGCTCCCCCACCCCGCGCCCGGTGTCATGAAAGCGACCAAAGTGACAAGCTCGGGGGGCGCGGGGGAGGGGGCCCACACGCATCCCGCCGCCTGCGCGCCGGCGAGAGCCCGACGCGGCCGCCTCGCCCCGGCTCCCTTCCGCACGGCCCCCCACACCCTTCCCCGTGTGCGCGCAAAGAAAAAAATACAAGTCTCTCCTCCCCCCATTTTTTCCTTTCTCTTTTCTCTCTCTTTTGTTCCTCTTTCACACTCGCACTCACTACTTGAGAGTGAGATGCCCAGAGACTCCCCCTCCAGCCGTTTCCGAGCCACTTGCCCACTTTTTTCCCCGGGATTAAGTTTTCTCCTCTTTCCCAGAGGCGCAGAGAAGTGGGGGAGAAACCCCTTCTGTCCTTTCCCCTCCCCTGATCTGTTTCACAAGACGAGGGTGCGCTTCCTTCTCTCTATAGGTCTCTTAACTTTCATCCGCACCCAGAAAAATAAATGAATGGCTTTGGCACGGACAAATCTTCTGATTAATTAGAGATTAGATCCGATCAACCGCTTCTTACCCCCAAATTTTCTCTTTTTTTTTTTTCTCCGTCTCACGAGTAGTCCTGACAAATGGTCCAGGGCTGCGGGCGCAGTGCGCATGTGCGCGTAGAGTCAGGGCTGGGGAGAGGGGAAACTGCGCTGGTGCCGCCGCCGCCGCCGCCGCCGCCGCCGCTGCCGGGGAGGCTCGCTCTGGCTTCCCTGTTACTGCTGCTGCGCCTTCGCCGCTGGAAAGCAGCAATAAAGCCGGTTGGCAAATGCAGCTGCCCGCAGATACTGTTTCAGGTGCATCTTTTCAATATCCTTGTCCCCGGCTCAGAGCTGGTTCGGGAGCAGTCAAAGCAAATATGAAAGACTGCTCAGGTTATAGATTTCTTTGTCTATTTTTCACTTTACTTTTTTTTTTTTTTTTTTTGAAGGCAATTCTCAGAGCAGCTAATCCCGCACGCACTGTACATGTATTCATTCGGCCATTAAAGAGTGGGCCTTAGTCTTATACAAACACTACCCAAAGGCTTACATGCATGCTACAGGTCATGAAAAATAAGAAATAAAGTTTGACGCTTTTACGCGGTGGAACCTCCCCCTATTTGGGGACTGGAAGCATGCATAGGAAAGTGTGTGTGTGCAAAACTTGCTTGATCTTTCGGTTCCTGAAGTGCTGGTCTTTATTGATAGCTTCAACATGTTAGGCCTCTGTTGTGAAAGATCTTGGAATTGGTTCATCAACTTAGAAGGCAGTGTTACCCTACCCTGGCAATAAACCCATGGAGGACTTACCCTCTTCGCGTACCCCGTCGTCGTCAAGATGGCTGAGTCGTCCTAAATAGCAAAACCTGTCTTTGTTAAGGCGTCAAAACTAGATCAAGGGAGAGTATTGTTTTTCAGTATTGACGGCCTTCCACTTATTGACTGCAGGCCTCCTTTCGGCCAGCTCACCATGCCCCTCTTCTACCAGACACAAGTATTGCAAAACAATTTGAGTAATTGAAGTTGTGATAGCCATTTTCATGTCAATAACAGTTTGCGGTTTGGGGGGGGGGGGGGGAAGAGTAGCACGTGTGATTTCAAGAATGGCAGAGGCAAGTCTTACATTTTGCACGGGTGGGAAAGTGAGGGAAAGGCTCCACCCCTCAGAGTGGACTATTTATTTTGCATCTCGTAAAAGGTAAAGGAGGCCTTTCCCCAAAATTACTGCCTGAGGCCTAGAATTTAAATATATCACAGATGGAAATGCCGTATTAAAAATCCTTCCTCAAAATGTAAGTAATATTATTTCTTGATTGAATTTTCTTACTTCAGGAATGTTCCTTGAACCAGTTTCAGAAAATAAACTGTTAATTTCTTTCTTTAGGACCATGAAATTACCCTAGAGAAACTGACCACCCCACAGTTTCTTCCGTTGGTATAGTGACTAAATTCTCCAAACTGAAAATCAGGACATGTGGCTTGCCATGTACTCAAGAACAAAGGAACAAACCCAGGAAGTGAAAATGAGCTTAGAAAATATGCTTCATCCGTTGGGCAGTCCTTGGTTTAGGGGTGTGAAGTGCAGCGGGCTGGGTTAGTGAGAGCTATAGATAATCTCAGACGGCCAGTTAACTATTGATTTCACCCACCACATCCAACCCTTTTCAGGGCTGCTCCCAAACAGCCTAATTAACTGATCTGAATTTCAGCTTCTCTCCGTTTCTCCCTAGCCCTTGAATAATAAGCAGTGAAATGGCCAAAGGCAGACTATAGGAGGAGCAGGGAAAAAAAGGCCATGAACTATGTGCAAAACTAAGACCACACACACAAAATAATAATAATAATAATAATAATAATAATAATAATAAAATAAATAGAAATCTTAAATTTGAGATTTTTCTTTGTAAAAAACCCATTTTCAATTTATTTTCTCTGGATAAGTTTTGGATGATATTTCTGTTTCACATATATTTTCAGAGATGATGGTTCATCAGTGTGTAAATTTATCTTAATGGCCTACCTGTGCTAAGCACTCTGCAAGGTGCTAGGGAATAACAGCAGACAAAAACTAGGCCACAAGGAATTCAGTCTGGCAAGAGAGATGTCTGGCAAGCTGGGCATTGCATTCTAGTACGGTGTGTTGTAGTAAGGTATGCGGAGCAAGTACGTTTGAGGAGCACCTGTGGCAATAAGGACCGGCTTTCCAGGAAAAGTCATAGCTAAGCTGATGCTTGAAGGACAACCATCCTTGCTGTGTGGTTCCACTTTTCCTCTGGGAAAGTGATCAAAGAAGAGGAGTCTGAAGGCTTAGAGAGCTAGGCTTGGGAGTGCCTGCATGGCTCAGGTGGTGAAGCCTCTGACTTCAGCTCAGGTCATGGTCTCGGGGCTGGTGAGTTCGAGCCCCGCGTCAGGTTGTCTGCTGTCAGCACAAAGCCTGCTTAGGAGATCCTCTGTCTCCCTCTGTGTGCCACCCCCCTCAAAAATAATAATAATAATAATAATAATGATAAACATAGAGAGCAAGGCTTGCCTGGGACCTGTGCACTTACTGAGGTTCACTAACAAAAATAAAGATGAGTTGAGGCTTTCTGCAATATATTGCTTTTCTCCTCCAGAGATCATCAGTAAAACCTCAAAGATTTCATCTCAGTTGTTCCCAAGATGTAGTTCAGGGTAGGAGATATTTTGAAGGTACTCACATGTAAAAATAAGACTGCTACCACATTTTTCTACAAAGAATCCTTTAGTGCCACCACCTGAGACAGAGGCAGAATGCAGTATTAGAATCTAGATAACTGTGGTATTCTTCGTATACACTGGTACTATTTAAAGGACCTCTCTCCATCTGCTCCCTAAATGGTAATATACTAGTAGAAGCTTCTTTGCTGTTCCTTCACCCTTCCACCATTCAGCTACTGGCGAATAATTCATGATGAATCCTTTCTTTCCAGTTTTACGTAATGTCATCATCCTCCACCATTCCCCACTTCCCATACCACCCTGCTCTATTCCCTCACACCTACATACCAAATCCATCCTTCCGATGAGATTTCAATTTCCTTCACACCTCAAACTAAAGTATTAGCTCAGTCCTTTAGTATTCTTTGTATTGATTTATCTAAACACAGGCTTATTCCCCCAAAATGACTTCAGGGTGCTCCATTCCTAAATATTCTGAAGCTAAAGTTATTTGACATAGAAAATATTTAAAATTTTTTTATTATTATTATTTTTAATTTATTTTTGAGACAGGGAGAGACAGAGCATGAATGGGGGAGGGTCAGAGAGAGGGAGACACAGAATCTGAAACAGGCTCCAGGCTCTGAGCTGTCAGCACAGAGCCCGACGTGGGGCTCGAACTCACGGACCACGAGATCATGACCTGAGCCGAAGTCAGCTGTTTAACCGACTGAGCCACCCAGGCGCCCCAACAGAGAAAATATTTTAAATAAATCACTGCATTCGTTCTTCAGAGAGTTTTTGAAGCTTCTAACTACCGCCCAGTGAGGTCATTTAAAACCTCTCTCACTGTACTCTATTCTGTTATCTCTACTCTGTGTAAACTTTTATTTAAAAACCTAAACTCCCTTTTCCTAACACTAAGCTTGTCTGCATTGATAGGACTCACTCTTCCTGTCCTGGAACAGGTCAAGGATCACCTCCTCCATGGGCCAATCCCTCACAAATTGAAATTAGAGTCAAGTCCAAGAGATTTGTGTTCTAATCCAGTTCTACCACCGCCTACTGGGAACCATTAGGCAGGTCACCTCACGAATCAGGGCTTCAATTCTGTCACTAGTTAGACAAAGAAAACAGAGTAATTGAATTCTGAGGCCTCTTTGAAAGCCATGGTTTGAAAGCCATGTCCTTTCCCCATCGTTCCCACAGAACAGGAACATTGTCGTATTTTGGCACAAATAATATGGAACCAAAAAAGGAATTTTAAGGAGTGAAAATCCCATCCATCCTCTAGGTATCAGAATGTTATCAGTTTATAGCTCATTCCATTGGTTTTAAGCCTGGTACTAATGAGACAAAGGTCATGAGTTCCATTCCCTAATGGCTAGTTTTGATCTGCTTCATGGCCACAAACTGCTTTTCTGACACCAGCCCTCCGTGTTGTAACGTGTGCCATTGGTCACAAGTCTTGAGGTAAAATTGAATCTTTCCATAGAAATGTTCTAAATGAATAATACTTGAAATCATCTTTTTAATGTATTATCTTAATTTTAAGTATGAGTCAAGTTATTGATTTTTTTTAGCCTACATAACTGTGTGCTCCATGTTTTCCCAAGTATAAAAATGACGTTAACATTGATTTCGCCAAAATTCTTACGACTGATATTTGTAAGAGCTGAGTTTGATGTTCTTGTTAGCGTTCTAGATAACACTGAAATGTTTATTAGGGGCTCTCATTTGAATCCTGGTTATCTTTACTGTGATACATCTGCATACATCCTTAACACGGGGCTTGTGATGATAAAGTGTAATTGAAATGCTGAGGGTAAAAGCAAAAGGGTATATTACTCATCAGGTAAGGAAGGGATTATAATGTGTATCACATTCTCAATATCCTAAGGAAATTAATATAGAAAGAGCTTCTGGATAGATGTGAATATTTATTATCATTTTGTTTAGATACAAAAGTAAAGATAGAAATATGACAGACATATCTTAAAAAGTAGAATAATATGGAATGGTAGACTGCCTTGTAAATTCAAAGGAAAAAGATAATTTATGATTTTTCATAATACACTAACTCATTTAAAGCCTAAATCCAGAAGCCTTATAACTAATCATATTAGAAGGCACCTGCCAGACTTCAGAACATGTCTGTGATGATAGCTCCTGATACCCTTAGCGCCTGGTTCTAGAATGTTCTTTCCATTTGACCTGGCCTCCCGGCCACAGTTGATTGGTCTAGGAAAGGGCATTTAATCCAAGGACTGAATTGAGTAGCAAGCGGTGGCCTATGAGTCAGCAGGGAGTGCTTTCCCATATGAATAAAAGTGATGAAATGGACCAGTCATGTTCTTAAACTTGGCCATATGAGCTGGGAATACCGAAGATAAAGTTAGTTGATAGGTATTATAAAAACTAAACGATTCACAAAGGGAACCAGGTAGAGTGCAGGCTCATTAGCTATTAGGCATTAGAAATTATGCATAAATAGAAATCATAAGGTAGAGCAGAGCAGAAGTTAGCCAGCCAGATAAAGATAAAGTTCCCAGAGCTTTAGTGGGCTCTGAATGACCTCGTATTTCCAAAGGTCATTCTAGTCTTGGAGAGGCCAGGCTGCTCTGTGGTGACCATGAAGACCTACCTGCATGGCTATAATTTCTGTCTTCACTACTACTGTCATAATAACTCCCCATCCCTGGAGTGGCTCAGTCGCTTAAGTGTCTGACTCTTGGTTTTGGCTCAGGTCATGATCTCACGGGCTCGTGAGTTCAAGCCCCTCATGGGGCTCTGTGCTGACAGCTCAGAGCCTGGAGCCTGCTTCGGATTCTGTGTCTCCGTCTTTCTCTGCCCCTCCCCTGCTCGTGCTGTGTCTTTCTCTCAAAACTAAATAAACACTAAAAATTAAAAACAATAGTAATTCCCCATCCCTTATGGAAAATTGAGTCATTTTTTGAATTACATAGATAAACAGAGGAACCCAAGCAACAGCAAGATGTATGACTTGTTCCCATTCGACTTGCAAAATTAGAGGCGAATTTTACCTCACTTTCTAGATCTGTACAATGGGGATATGAATGGCACCTAGCTAATAGAGCTGTTATAATGATTTCATGGACTTACGTAAGACTAATCTTTGGCACATGGTTTAGTAATCAGAAATGTGAGCTTGAGAGTTGGGATTTTACCCTGTTTTTGTTTCCTGCAGTATTGCTAGCATCCAGAATTGTGCCGACACACCATTAACTATGAGAAAAATATGTATTGAATGACTTAAGGAAATACTAATACACAAATTAGTACACCTGTTCTTTTACTTGCCTCTTCCCCAGCTGGTAACTGGGCCATGGGTGTCATGTCACAGACATGCTCATGGGTAACATCCTCCTAAAAGTTCCTAAAAGCATGTAAACAGAGAGTGCTAATGGAATTCATAGGCCCTATTTCAAAGGAGCCTGCTGCTCAGAATATATTATCTTTATTTAGCATTTATATTACACTTTTACATTTTCAAAGCCCTTCTCAGTTTTTGAACTAAATATTTGTTATAACATCCCTACATTATCTTTCATAAGGGAGGTAACTGAGGCACAGTTCCCATCGTTAATACCTCTATCTGGAATTAAATTCATCACATAAATACAATAAGTGTAACTGTCTATAAAAAAAAAATCTGGAACATGACTTGGTTCATGGAGAATGTCGAACGGAATGGCAGTGTTGGAGAAGAAGACAATCTTAAATTACACTAGCTATGCCTTTGCCCTGTTTCTCTTTCAGAAACTACAATCAATAGGAAGGTTTTTAAACTGAGGTTTCTCAATGGGTTTGAAGTCTTTAAAGAACAAAATTTTGAAATTCAGTATTGAAGTATTTTACAATATCTGAGTAGTTACACAATCTTTTTCTATTTTTCTGTGAAAATCTCTGCAAGAAAGCGGTTCTTTCCTAGTGTCAATGTGTTGAGGGTTTCTGTGTGTATGCCCTTAGAATTTGTAGCAAGTGAGGACAGAAATGGATAAAAATCAGTATGCCATTGATGAAACCAGTCAAGAGTAATCTAAGTTAAGCATCTACAAGAAGGCTAAGGAGATTTGGAAAACACCAAAATCCAATCAGGTGTCCCTGTGGAGTTTCAAGAAAGTCTGAAATGTATTGGACCAAAAATAGATCCTGAGCTTTGGTCTCTATTTCAGTTGACTGACTACAGAATTACAGTCAAACGTTGTATTAACTTTGTAATACATTGTATGATCTTACTGAAATATTTCGTATTGTGATAACTTTGTATGGCAACTGATGGTAACTATACTTATCATGGTGAACATTTCACAGCGTGTATATAATTGCTAACTCAGTATGTTACACATCTGGAACTAACATAACATTGTATATCAACTAAACTTCAATAATAAAACAAAACAAAACAAAAAATCCTAACTCAGAGGGGTCCCCAGCTAAGCTGGATAATTTATTCATCTGTCTCTAGTTGACTCCGTCTTTCATGACCAAATCAGCTGTTTACTCATCTCAAGGTCAGACTCTGCTCCAGCGTTCTCTTCCAACACAAGCTCCTTCAACTCTTTGCTTCGACTTCCAAATCTCTCTCCTTTCCTCTCCCATCTCCAGGGGAAAACTTCCCTACTCCTTCCCCAGGCTGTGCCTCTAACTGCGCTCTTGGTCACACTGTCTCTAGTACTTCACGAATTTTCATGAGTCTCCCAACATTTACAGTCCGTTATTCTGCCCTGGCTTTTTCACAGCCTAAAAACATACTCATGCTTATCTTCCCAATCCAGAAAAAGAAAACCTTCTGTCAACTCTATGCCCTTTCAAATACTGTGCCATAATTTCTCCTTTGCTTTGCTGCCAAACTTCTTAAACAAGTAGTTTACATTCACTTTCTTCATTTCTTCACCTCTCATTCATTCTTCAATCCATGGGCATTGCTATATATTCCCTCTTCTCTGTAAAGTCTCCAATGACTTCCTAAATGTCAAATCTACTGACCACAGTCCACTTTCTATTTAAGATTCTAGATTTGACAGTGTTGACTAATCCCTTCTCTGAAACTGTCTTTTCGTTCGAACTCGTTGCCAGTTCACTGTTCTCAATGTTCTCTTGTCCCTCAGGCTTCGTCCTGTTTCCCCCTCCCACTTGATAAATATGAGTGCTTCTGGAATTAGCTTCTGGCCTTCCCTTCTGTCTCTACATTCTCTCTTGAGTGAACTCATGTACTCACCCAGCATCATTTGAAGAACTCACCACTGTGTAAAGAACTCCTGGACTATATTTTTGTATGTGATCATTCTACTGAGCTACATTTATGATTTATTGAGAGATGAATCCACACGTATATTCTATGTGTTTGAAGACAATGGAATGGTGTGGGGGTTATAAGAACAAAGCCTTCAACTTTGGAATTCCAACTGAGTGAGGGTCCCAATTCTATCACTTAACCAGATCTTCATAACTTAATCTACCCAAACTGAATTCCCCCCTCCCCCCAAGTATAATAACCCCTACTTCAGGGACCATTATCAAGATTAAATGAGATAATGCATGGAAGGCACCTAACTCAGAAGAGCTTAATAAAGGGTAATTATTGTTTTTGCCTGCTTCTTCCTTCCACATTCTTCATCCCAGTTTATAATGTCACTGTTCTCTCAGTCACTGATTGAAGTGCAACTTCCTCTTCCTGCCACCCATGTCCAGTTGTCGACAGATCTTATTGATAGTTCCTGTGTAATAATCTCTCCTCTACACCCTCTCCCGCCTTTTACTACTTTGTCTCCTGCCAGGATTATTACCCTGTATCTCTACCCATATCCTTTCCACTACAATTACTTTCCTCAGGTATAAAGTAGGTAATGTTACTCCCCTGCTCCGAATCCCTAAATGGTTCCTCACAACTTTAGAAAATGTTCATCTTAGTGCCCTTCAAGCACTGGAATAGAAGGATCTTTCCATCTTCAGGTACTACACCCCACAAAACCACAAGGAAGCCATGCAAAGCAAGCCCGGTGCCTTGTTACTTGTCTTTGCTTCGGCCCATGCTATTTCCTAAGCTTAAAATGCCCTGTCTCTGCCCCCCCCCCCATGACCTATCAAAATTTCTAACTCACTTGAACAGATATTTCATATTGCATATTCACAATAGCCAAAAGGTGGGAACAGCACAAATGGCCATCAACAGAACGGATACATGAAATGTGATATATACATACAATGGAATATCAGTAAGCCTTATAACAGGACGGAGATTCTGACACACGCTGTAACATGGATGAACCTTGAAGACAGGCTCCGTGACATAAGCCAGGCACCAAAGGACAAGTACTGTAGGATTCCAGTTCTATGAGATACCCAGAGTAGTCAAATTCACAGAGACAGAGAGTAGAATGGTGATTGACAGGAGCAGGGAGGAGGGGAAACGGGGAGTTATTGTTCAATGGGTACAGAGTTTCAGTTTTACAAGATGAAAAAAACTCTGAAGATTGATGGTGGTGATGGTTTTGCAACAGTACAGATTTACTTAATACCACTATACTGTACAATTAAAGATGGTTAAAACGGTCAATTTGGGGGCACCTGGGTGGCTCAGTTGGTTAAGCGTCCAACTTCAGCTCAGGTCATGATCTCGTGGTTCATGAGTTTGAGCCCCGCGTCGGGCTCTGTGCTGACAGCTCAGAGCCTGGAGCCTGCTTCTGATTCTGTGTCTCCCTCTCTCTCTGTCCCTTCCCCACTTGTGCTCTGTGTCTCTCTCTCTCTCTCAAAAATAAATTAACATTAAAAATAAAATGAAATGGTCAATTTTATGTTCTGTGTATTTTACAATTTAAATTTTTTTCTAATTCATATTTTTAGTCACATATATTAAATGCCAAGGACTATTCTGGGTACTGGGAATTCAAAAAGTAAGTAAGTACGTACATAAATAAATAAATAAATAAATAAATAAAGTGCTAACTGTCCCAGAGGGACATATAAACTGAAAAAGGCTCAAATTCTACCTCTACCATGAAAAAGTCCAGGTAATTACACTGGAAATTTAAAGGTTTCCTCTGTCTCTGTATCTATTTTAGCACTTGCCACATTCTGCTCTATATTGTGTCTGGTCCTTGTAAACTTTTGTCTCTCTTTTGAGATAATAAAATGCCCTAAGGGCAGGAGCTCTGTCTCATCTATTCATTTTTTTAATCTAGCATAGCCCTTAATGCAGTTCATTGTGCATAATGGGGGCTCAATAAATACTTACGAAGGAGAACAGAATGGAACGGAAGTTAAATTCAGCCATCAGTGCTGTTCCAGGCTGGAAATGACACCACCCGATTAGATGGGCCTCCCTCAGAAGGGGTTTACTGACCAATGGCATTCACCAACTGAAAGGTCAAAGGAAAGCCCACCTCAAAAACACTACCACATCCCTCAATACCAGGTACTCACAGCTGATACAAATTTTATTTATGGTCCTTAGTAAACATGGCTATCATCTCATATTGGAATTAATTTTCTAAAATTTCAAATTGAAAGCCGTAATTTACACATGGATGGTTGGGCTTAGACACTGTCCAGCATATTTACAAGCAGAGCCATGAGCCAACCATTGAGAGTTTTGTGAGAAGACATATAGCCACCATCAGTTGGCTTCCCTCCCTGACCCACAGAGTCTGAAGCAGTCTGTCTCATAGCTGGTTTGGTTTTGAGTACATGGCAATAATCAGCACAAATAGCACTTAGGAATCTAGAACTTTCTATCCTCTGATAACCCTTTAATTATAAATCATCAAGGTAGCAACAGGCACTTAAGCCTGTCTTCTTGAGTGCTAGGGAAATTTTTCCCTCATCAAGATGGGATTTCTCTTTTCATCTTCAGAGACAGTGTTCTTAATTTTACTGTCAACATGAAGTTCAGGCCCCCTCGTGCTTCATAATTACGGTTAAAATTCACTGAGTGATTACGGGGCGCCAAGAACTGTGTTATGCACTTTATCTGTATTATCTCATGTCTTCTCAACAACGCTATAGGCACCAAGGTGCATTTATTTTGTTTGTGGCTTCCCCAGATTCCTTTCCTCTTCTTTCGTTAACATCACCACATGGTCCCCAGGGAACTCCCAGTCTTATTCCCTGTGGTCTTGGGGGGGGGGGGGCAGTCTGTCAGTTCTAACACGTCCTGACCTCAAGGAAGCGTGGGTAATGGAAGTGAGGCCAATTACACTGTCAGGCGAATCTGATTCATGGGCCAAGTGACAAAGGTATGGTGGTTGGAGGTAAGTTATTTCAAACTACACCCCCCCCCAAAATTCCTGAATGCTAACCTCAAAGTAGCCCTGGTCCCTGTTACCCCAAGGCCCGATCATCTAATTTTTCCTTCAACCCTTTGTCATACCAAATTGTGTTCCAATATATTCTGCTTTTAAAAAAATCTAATGTTAGCCAGAATCAGTTGCTTATAACCTAAAAACTTTCCCCATAAGGTGGCCTATTTGTTTCCCTTTGTTGTATAACAAATGGCCATGAGTGTAGCTGCTGACAAATAACACATGTTTATTATCGCAGTTTCTTTGGGTTAGGGCTCTAGGCATACCTGAGATTGGGGGTCTCTCAATGCTACAGTCAATATGTCAGCCAGGGCTAAGCTCTCATCTGGGGTTTGGAGTCCTCTGAGGTTTGCACGGTTGTTGGCAGAATTCTGCACCTTGTGATTGTAGGACTGAAGTTCCCTTCTCTTGCTGGCTATCAGCTGGAGGCTGCAGTTTCTGTTACATGACCCTATCTCTAGGCCTCTCACAACAAGGCAGTTTGCTTCTTCAAGCAGGGCAGCAAAATCTCTTTCCCTTCAAGAAAACCCTGGACTCTCCTTTTAAGGGCTCACCTAGTTAGGTCAGACCCACCCAGCATTATCTCCCTTTTTGATTAGCTCCAAGTTAAATGATTAGGAGCCTTAATTTCATCTGAAAAATGTCTTCACTTTCATCACACACCATGCTCTAATCACCAGAGTAAAATTCCATCACAGGTCCCTCCCATAGTCAAGGAGAGGCAATTATAATGGGAGTGTAGGTACCAGTTGGGGGAAACCTTTGGGGCCATCTCAGAATTCTGCCTAACATAGGTAGTTGCTCTTATTATCCTCAGTTTACAGATGAATACACTAAAGTTTAGAGAGGTTAAGTCCTCTAGCAAAGAATACAGACTGACAAATGTTCATGTCAAGATTTGAACCAGGTCTGTCCCCAGTGCTAAAGTTAAGCTGTGATGTCCTTGAAATGATTCTTACCCTCTTCATTTAAATCCTCTTGTACTTGTTGAAACCTTTCTGTATTTTTAAGAGTTTGGCTTCATATTTCCACCTGCTCTGAATACCCTGGTTCTCTACATCAGATGTCCACATAGACAATAGGGCAAGTCACCGCAGAGATGTAAGGCATCCAACAAATACCTACGGACCATCAGCATATGTGAGTCACTGTGCTGGATCGCTCAAGAAAACTCAGGATGGACCCCCAAGAAGTGCATTTTCTGCCCAAAGACACAAGATCAAACACAGAACTAGGGACATAGGTGAAAAACCCAGGAAAGGGAATAACGCGTTTTGGCTGGAATGGAAGCACGGGAGAAGTCTTCTCAGAATAAACGAATAGGATTTGGCCTTTCAGAAAAGTGGAGAGGTAGCAAGGAGCATCTTCCTGACACTTCGTCTTTTCAAGAGTTTCTCCTCACTTGATCCTTGATCACAGTAAGTTGACACATGGGAAGCTTTTTTGGAATTAAAAGATGATAATAAGTTACCCCATATCTTGAGATTCTATTTGCTTTGGTTGGCCTGAGGTAGTTTAGAAACCAAACCAAGGAAAATAAATCAATTTTGGTCAATATGGAAAAGTAATCTCATACTTAATAGCGCCACTTAAAGACTGCTTTCACCGGGCTGTTATGTGTATATTATACTAACTTATTGTTTGCTACTTTTCTTAAGTGATTTATCCTATTGCTTTGTGGAGAATTCATTTTCCTCTTCTTTGGCTCAAAGTTGCATTGATGGCAAGTAAGGCAAATAGCACTAATATCACTAGGGAAAGTAGAGACAACAGAGAAAAAATAGCTTTCTTCTTCTTTTATTAAAAAATGTGTACTTATTTTTGAGAGAGACAGAAAGAGAGAGAGCAGGGGAGGGGCAGAGACAGAGGGAGGCAAAGAATCCCAAGCAGGCTCCACGCTGTCAGCACAGAGCCTGATGGGGACTTGAACTCACGAGTTGTGAGATCATGACCTGAGCCAAAACCAAGAATCAGAAGCATAACCAACTGAGCCACCCAAGTGCCCCGAAAACAGCTTTCTATATTGTACCAAACCATTATATCCACATTAGAGATATCATGTGTATTTATTTTGCTAGAATTAGAGATATCATGTGTATTTATTTTGCTAGAATTTTACATGAAACAGTAAAACAAATGATGTGAAAATATTGCTATTTAAAGTAGCTGCTATGAGGGGCGCCTGGGTGGCTCAGTCGGCTGAGCATCTGACTCTTGATTTCAGCTCAGGTCATGATCCTAGGGTTGTGGGATTGAGCCCTCCCTCAGGCTCTGTGCTGAGCGTGGGGTCTGCTTAAGATTCTCTCTCTCCCTCTGCCCCTCTCCCCTGCTCACACACACACACTCTCTCTCTCTCTCCAAAATAAAATAAAATAATGAACTAATAAAATACAATAGTTGCTAGGAGATTTGGGGCCTTTAAATGAAAATTTCCAGATACGTTGAGCCCATGTTCTAGCTAAATTAATCCTTCTGTTTATTTATTAATTTGACAAATACTTATTGGGTGCCTACTATATGCCAGGCACTATCCTGGGTTCTAGGAAAAAAGCATTGAATAAGACACATGTCAGCACTCCCATTAGGATGTAAGATGTAGTGTAAATCTTGTAAATAAATAGGCAGTTATAATACATCATAATATATGCTATGGCAGAGAAAGTAAAAAGTCCTATGGGAGTATGAAGAAAAATAATTTTGTTGAGTTCAAGGGAAACTTGGGACGTTTTCTGGAGGAGATGGCATTTAAGTTGATATCTGAAGATGGAATGGAAGATATAGGGCACCCTGTAATGAGCAAAAGATCAATAAATGCCAAAAGAAAAATTGTGATGGTTAGTTTGGGGACAGAGGGGAGGGAACTAAGAACTTTCATTTCTTTAAACTATTTGAAAATGTTAAGATTTAAAAAAAAAATCCACCCCCCCCCAGAGTTATTTCATTATATCACTTACTAGCCCATAGCTATGAGCTGTAAACACCTGCAGTATCCAAGCAAGAACCCAAGAACTCACCTTGTCTGTCTCCATCAGTCTTTGCCTGGAATACAGCTCCACCCCACTCTGAAATCTTGCCTCTGTAATGACAAGCACTATCTCCTCCCATGGACACCATGAACTTGGAATTTAGAAATGGTGAGGCCTTGTGTTCACTGGTGCAGTCAGTGTCAGCTGCCTCAAGGCCTCACGCAAAAGTGGTCAAATTATGTCAACTAAATACTGAACAAATGCCCAAAACTTATGGCCTCTCCCAAATTACTTTCATGATACAGGAGATTAATGGACAATCAACAGTATATTTTGTATATTGTAATAGACTTTACACCCTTCTTTTTTTTTAATTTTTTAATGTTTTGTTTTTTTGAGAGGGTATAGAGTGCAAGTGGGGGAGGGGCAGAGAGAGAGAGAGGGAGACACAAAATCCGAAGCAGGCTCCGGGCTCTGAGCTGTCAGCACAGAGCCCGATGCAGGGCTTGAACTCACAAACCATGAGATCATGACCTGAGTTGAAGTTGAATGCTTAACTAACTGAGCCATCCAAGTGCCCCAACTTTACACCTTTCTTAATTTTTATTTTTTTAAATCAATTTTTGCTCCCAAACATGTAAGTTGCATATGTGTGTATGTACATGCCATTTAACTCTGTTACATTTACCTGATCACAATTTAATATAACATTGATGCAATCTATTTTTATAAAGCTGTCATAAATTACTTACTTTGTTAAAAAAAAAAAGCATGAGTTTGTAAGTTTTGCAACATATATCAAAATTACAAATCCACTTAAATCTTTGACCAGCATTTCTAATTCTGTCCTATGGATTTGCCCCTGCATGTGTGACATAACATAGGTACAGGGTCACTTACTGCAGCATTGTTTAGAAGAACAAAATAAGTTGCAAAAATGTATCAGTATGGGACTAGTTTTAAAAATTATATTTTATTCTTACAAAGAGATAATATATAGCCATAAAAAGAATAAGGAAGATATATATGTACTGATATGGATTAAGATCTGGTTTCTCACAGATAAAAGGTTGGAAAGCAGACAAGTATTGTCAACTTTTCCAGATAATTGTAGGTATTCTTCTTTGATATTATACCAAAACTCAACAACTAGTAGTTTCTTAAAGGTTAATTGCAATCTAGTATCTGAAACTCTATCTATCAAAGAGCTATTCATACCCGGTTATGTTGAAATCCATTGTCCGCCTTCCACTTTGGATGGTTCTTTTACCCATGCATGATTTTTTTAAGATTATGCATTGGTCATTTGGGAAATATTAGTCCACTGAGTTATACAGATCTTTTAAATGTTAATACATCTCATTTTACCATATCAAAAAATTGCATTTGCCAGTTCACCAGCAATTCCACCAGAACAGTTTATAGATACTGAGAAGCTATGGAGCTCACAGTGGTGGATACAAGTTTTCCAAAATTCTCATTTCTATTTAAAAGCTCAAATTTAGTAATTTGCAGCTCATACCATCATTTGTTTTTCTTGAAGTAACAGGCACACTTTGTTCATTTTCAAGGAAATGTTCGCCAAACGCTTGTATGAATAACCATAGTTTGTCATTCTTTCAAGTAAAAAATGGCGTTCCATGAAAAATCAGCCAGTTGGGTTTGCAAATCCAACAATCAGCAAGTGCATTTCCTTGAGCTAAACCAGTACTTTAGTATGCAGCAAAAGCACTTTTTACGTACTTCGCTTTTGCATCAGACTGACTCAAGAGTCAAGATTTAATAAAATTATTAGCTTTTCTTGCTCAGCAATGACATTAAGTGAAATTTGAATGTTTTCATCTGTGAGCATGTGGCTCACACTACAATGGTTCCTGGTACAGTGTAGTGCACTGTCTTGGTTCATGTCAAAGTTCCAGTGATTTTGTCCACTGTTGCTTTTGCGCCACCAGGGCAAATGCCCACAGTGAAAATGGCAAATGATGTTTCATTACCATTACGAAGTGGTTTTGATCTCACAGACTCCCTCAGTGCAGCGTGGAAACCCCCAGGGATCCACGGATCACACTTCAAGAAATATTTGCATAAATAATTTTTGAAGTGATATATTAGAGGCTGGTGATATTATTTCCCTTCAGTGAAGAGCACTGGATGATTGAGGGACAGGTGTGGGAGGAAGACGTTTCACTATATGCCCTTTTTACTTTTTGAATTTGAACCAAGGGAATGTATTAGTCATTCCAAGATAAATTTAAAATAATTTTAAGAACTGTAAGGAAGTTGAAAGCTGGACCAAGGAAAGCGAGGTGACAACTCATACAAGGATAATATCTCACATAACTGCGTAGTTGCAAAGTGGCTGGCTGGTATGGAACTCAGATGATTTTGGAACCACGGCTTATAAGGATGCTTAGCCTGGAGTCACCGGTGAAGCTCACACACAAACTGCTAATTGGCATAGTAGTTGAGGCATGGAGAGTAAGCAGGGAACTTACAATAAATCACATCAGAGGGGCGCCTGGGTAGCTCAGTCGGTTGGGCGTCTGACTTCGGCTCAGGTCATGGTCTCACCGTCCGTGGGTTCGAGCCCGCATCGGCCTCTGTGCTGACAGCTCGGAGCCTGAAGCCTGCTTCAGATTCTGTGTCTCCCTCTCTCTCTGCCCCTCCCCTGCTTAAGCTCTGTCTGTCTCTCTCAAAAATAAATGTTAAAAATTTTTTTAAAAATTAAAAAAAAATCACATCATAATTTGATAAGAGTAGAATTCAGGGAGGAAAGTCAGCAAGCTATATGTGACTGCAAACAACTAAAGACATCCAATGGTCCCTTATTACCAAGGACTTTTCTCCCCCCAGGAGTCTCATCGCTACTCCGAAGCATCCTTACTCCTACATGACAAAGATAAGTACTGGTGACATGGGAGGAACTGTCCTTTTCTACATCTAACCATCATGTTTGTGTATATCCTGATCTTGACCTACCTGATCCACCTTGCCCTTCTAAAGAAACAGTCATAAACTCAGGTGCTCAGAGTTTCCCATCAGGTAATATCAATAAGTGAAGGAGGCTATGAAAAAGAAATCCATTATCCTCTCAGTTTATCTTGCGGGTCTTCACTTATGGTAGAGGTAAAGCCTAGGAGGTAGGTCATGTTCCTCTTGACTTCACTACAAGAGACATAAAAGTTCCAGTGTAACCGTAACTGGGAACTGACCACTGGCCTCTGTATCGCGAGGATAAAAACTGGTGGGGACCCTGGTGAACTGGGGAGCACAGCCCCATGTCAAAAGGACACCTACTTCTCGGCTCTCCTTAGCACCTCTGGATCTGGTGATGCCGTTGGAAATGTACACTTGGCATGACTATCATATCTCATTTTACAAGAAAAGGTGGAAATCTGAACTTTTACAAACCATTTCCTAATTTTTTTTTACACAGGTAGCTAACTTTTAAGAATTCTTGAATTAAATTAAAGGGGCTCAGTACCCTGAGATACATCCACACCTCACTTACAAGCTGTGAGTAGCTCTTACACACTTGAGAACTGGTCTTGCTTCTGCAGAGGGGAGCTCTGTATTGCTAATGAGAGACAGGAGCCTCAACAACCACAAAGACACTGCTCTATAAGGCACAAGACCAGCCTATCACAAGAAATATTCTAATGCAAACCCTTTGTGATCTTTCAGCCTCTGTCAGAGTTGAGGAAGACAATCCAGGGAAGCCAACCAATGCTTATATGCACAACACTTACTCAGGATCCAGAGCCTCCAGCAGTATGGTCCAGTGATAGGTGAGAGACTTTTTAACCAAACCAACTAGATACGTGTGTTGGCATAAGACGCACACCCACAAATGCGATCCTTCCGCCATGTACAGGCGCTGTGGCCCACTAAAACTATTTGAAATGATCCTCCGGAATTTCTGATGACTCTAACTTTGCTAAATCCGTGTCCAGTATACACGCTTTTATGTCACATGCATACAGGCAAAGTAGATCTAAGGATCTGGAATAATTATTTTAAGCCCCTTGACCCACAAGCACCTCTGGCATAGTATCACCTGTTATTTTATTACTGGATCTTCCCCTTTTCTTTCCTAAGATACAAAACCCTCTTGGTGGAAGTAGTTTCCCTCAACAAAATGACACAAATTATTTCTGCATGGGAGGCCTATGCAGAAGTATTTTGCCTTCATGGACTCCCAACCACCTCATCTACTCATTCTAGAAAGAAAATTCTGTTCAGACCCTCCTATCCATATCTATCTATCTATCTATCTATCTATCTACCTTTCGCAAATCACAGACCATTGGCCAGGCAGAAAGAATCTCACAAAACTCATTTCCAGATATACATCTGGTCTACCACACTTGCTATGTGCAGAACTCGCTACAACCCTCCACCAAGAGCACTCTCCTCCCTAGTAACAATAATTTCTACTCCTGTTACTTCTTTACATCATCTTTTCAGCAATTGTTCAGTGCAGGGAATTACTTCAAGCTACCCAAGAAGAGCTACAGGACTTACTTGAACACGAAAAAGAACAAAATCCAAAGAGAATGGAACTAGAAACAAAATCAGAATCAGTGACAGCATCTGGCATTCTTCTTGCCACACTTATAACCCTAACTTTTCAAAGTTGCTGGAAAACTCTTTCTCAGGACTGCCAAAGTCATGATAGCAATAATTGTACCTCAAATTGTAATAAGAATAAAAATAATTAGATAAGGAATTCTCCTTTCCAGGAAACTTCTGGCTTACTTGTTGAATTTGAAAGTATGGAAAGTGTAAAAACGAATAGTCAGATGAATGGATAAAAGAAGACATGTGTATTTATATTATAGATTATAACTATATATTATAAGGATTCCATTGCAGCTGACCTGTTTCTTTTGTTGTTGTTGTTAATTTTTTTTAATGTTTATTTATTTCTGGGGGGGGGGGGGGACAGAGTGCAAGCGGGGGAGGGGCAGAGATAGAGGGAGACACAGAATCTGAAATAGGCTCCAGGCTCTGAGCTGTCAGTACAGAGTCCGACGCAGGGCTCAAAGTCACGAACCTCGAGATCATGACCTGAGCCAAAGTCGGACGCTTAACCAACTGAACACCCAGGTGCCCTGCAGCTGACCTGTTTCTCTTCATCAGGGAAGCTCATTCCCTGCTGGGAACTCCCCAGTCAGGGAAAAAGAACTACTGAAAATTAAAGGTATTATAATGCATTATGAAGGCATTATAAATGTATTATAATGCCTTTAATTTTCAGTAGTTCTTTTTCCCGGACTGAGGGTCAGGGAATATATAATATATATTATAGTATATATAATATAATAGACGATTAAATGTTATATATATGTATATATAATGGAATATTACTCAGCCATCAAAAAGAATTAAATCTTGCCATTTGCAAAAACATGGATTGAGCTAGAATGTATTATGCTAACCGAAGTAAGTCAGTCAGAGAAAGACAAATACTGTATGATGTCACTCATATGTGGAATTAAAGAAACAAAACAGATGAACATATGGGAAGGAGGGAGTAGAAAGAGAAGAGAGGGTAACAAGTCATGAGAGATTCTTAATGATAGAGAACAAACTTAGGGTTGATGGAGGGAGGTGGGTTGGAGATGAGCCAGATAGGTGATATGTATTAAAGAGGGCACTTGTGATACGCACTGGGTAATGTATGTAAGAGATGAATCACTGAATTCTACTCCGGAAACCAATATTGCACTGTATGTTAACTAACTAAAATTTACATAAAAATAATTAATTTTAAAAAATAATCTAATATCTAGGCAAAAAACACAAATAATCGACAAAAGAAAAACAACAACAACAACAACAAAAAGGCTGGCATCTCACTTCTGTCCACAGCAATAATCAATACCAGAGACCATGGAGAAATGTAAAAAGTTCTGAAGTAAAGAAAGCAGGATCAGAGAACATTTTTCCAGGCATGGTGTCATGTAAGTAAAAAAAAAACATAGTTAAACAAGGAAAACTTCAGGGCATATACTTAGTTTTCCCTGTAAAGAAAAATATACTTATTTGATGACAAAAATCGAACTGTATAACAAAATGAGTCAAAATAAAAAACCGAGGAATGGATAAGTAGATGGCAAAAGGACATGTGCTGAGCAATTAATCCATTTCCATTACGGAATACTGGAAAATGACAACCAAACATAACTACCAGAAGTCTTGACAGGATAGAAGGAAAACAACGCACAGATATGACAAAATTGAGAGGAGCAGGTTACAAGAAGTTTAAGAGTGCTCAAGTTCTCATGTCTCGTAGCACTGAGTCTACTGATAGTGTCTAAAACCAAACACTTAGTTGAAACAAAAAAAGTAGCAATTTTTGGGGGGGAGGGGGCGCCTGGATGGCTCAGTCGGTTAAGCATTCAACTTCAACTCAGGTCATGATCTCGCTGTTCGTGGGTTCGAGCCCCACGTCAGGCTCTGTGCTGACAGCTCAGAGCCTGGAACCTGCTTAGGATTCTGTGTCTCCCTCTCTCTCTGCCCCTTCCCTGCTAGCACGTGTGCGTGCGCTCTCTCTCTCTCTCTTTCTCAAAAATAGATATTACAAAAAATTTTTAATGACAATTTTCATCTCTTGTTTTTTTTAATGCTAGGGTTTTTTTTTTACAGAGGAAATTACGTATTTTGTGATGAAGAGACATCTTTGAAATCATTGATCTAACTTTTTCTCTATTGATTAAAATCAAAACTGTTACTTTTATTAACATGAGACCATTTCACAAAAGTCCATCCATCCATCAATCCATCCGTCCATCTAGTCGTCTACCTTTGTAATGTGCATTCTATATGAATGGTGACCTCTGGAGCAGTGTGATGTGGCAGTCCAGACGCTTCTATCTGTCAACATATGTACGGAGTTGGTTAGAATGATTTTCTGCTACTGTTAATGGCCATTTCATAGGGGCAGGATTTGAAGCGATTAATGTTTAAACTTTCTTGTCTGCATTTTTCAATATTGCTTACGTTTTTAAAGTTATATATCCTTTGACAAAGAAGACTTTCTTTAAGTGAAAACAAAGAAATAAAATTGCAAATGAACTAATTAACCTTGAATACTTCCCCCTGTATGAGGCAATCATCTTCAACTTATGCTTTTTTTCACACTCTTTGGCTTCAGTTCCATCTGCCCCGTTACAAAACTCTTGACCCACACCCTTGAGCCCAGCCCTGTCCTCTCTCTTCCCAGTATGTGGAACCTAACTTTTTCCTCTGAATTCCTATTCCTTCTCCAGGAGTCCTGGAAGGAATCTATGCTGCAGTGATTGCTGCCTGAAGACTTGAGTCAGTTGTCACAGTATGTAGTGAATGTTGTTATTTTACTCAGGAATTAATTTAACAGAACCCTAGGATTTTAATTAATTTTACCATTTTATAATATTGTATAAAATTAGAAATGAATTTTTTTAAATTGTCTACCCAGCATCTGAACTCCTGCCTTTATTGGAAGAATTCTCCAAGGTTTGAACTTTGGTGCACATGCACGAAGTCCAGAAGTATGCTTTCGCTGCACCCTGTCACACACACCCCGACCTAAACCTGTCCAGTCACTAGAACCCTTCTGAGATTTGAATCTGGAGTGAGGGAGGCAAGGACTAGGAGAAGTAGAGAATTCATTTTAGCAACAGCGGCCTCAGCAACAGTTTCTGGAAGCTGTGCCAACGGCATAATCGTGCCCTGTGCTGGTAGAGACAGGTGTAAGAGCTGCAGCCTCCATTGTTCAGCAGTGGCTGTGATTCTAGCCGCTCAGCCTCCCTTTGTTCCTGCCTGTTTCCAAAAGCTGGCATCTTAGTCTTCCTGGAAATTCTGTCGGCTTCCCAATAACCTTTCAGTACATTTCTTTTCCATTCCAATCAGCCTGTATCAGTGTCTACGACTTGCAATTAAAATTTTGACTGACACTGTACTTACACTATGATTCTCTCTGTGTATATCTGCTTGTATTTTAAATTGTTGTTAGTATACGACCTCCAGCCTTAAATTCAAATTCGGATAGTTGTCTGTATTGCTAAATCTTCCCAGGCTTTTGACAACCCTGTTTACTTAATAATGGACTCCTCTGTTTACATTTTCTAGTAATGCATACAACAAACATTTATTATGCAAAACATTGTGCTGGAATCTGGGGATAAAAAGAAAAAGAAAACCAAGATGTAGTATGTATCATCAAAGAATTCAAATTCTAGTGGGGAAGTTAGATAAGAAAATAACAAGGTGGCAAATGGTGGAATACGGATGGGCGCGAGGTGTTGTAGAAATACAGAAGAGCACAGAAGAGTGGCGCCTGAAGAGTCAGGAGACTCCACCCCATGAGGGGACCTTCGGGATAAGTAGAAGTAAGCCAGGTGGAAAGGCACAGACAAATGACACAGTAGACATGACACAGTGTAGTTTATTCTGGAAACCTCATGCAAATTGGCTTTCTAAAATGACAAGAGGAATGGGAGTGTCTGAGGGCTGGGTTTCTCCATCTTGTGAGACTAGCAGAATCAGCTAAGGCTTGTTAAATATTAGATAGCTGGGGCTCTTCCTCCAGGGAATCTGGTTCAGGTCTTGAGAGGGGTCCCAGGTGATTCACACGAAAGGGAAACTTTGTCCTGAGAAACTGAGGCTGAAGGCAAAACTCATGAAGTGCTTTGTATGCTAGATTTGAATCTAGCTGAGATTTGAAGAAAGCTGAGATTAGCAGTCAGGAAATCAGCGGGCAGAAAGATCAGCTAGGTTATTAAGAGGTCTCTGGTTGGGAGATAATATGGATCTAAAATAGATTATAATCTGCAAAATGGAGAGAACCAACAGGATAGAATTTAGTGCAGCAGACTTAGTTACTATTAGCTGTGGGCTTACGAGAAGAGAATTCAAAGATGGTGGCTAGACTTGGGACTTGTACACCAGTGTAGATGAGGGTGATACTCACCTGGATGAGGCAGAGAAGAGAAATACAACACAAAACAAAAAATTATCAATTCAATTATGGCCATAGTTGAAAATGAAGTGTACATGAGATGACAGCCAAATGTCTTCGGGATCTTATATACATGAGTTGAACGCAAAAACATGGATCAGAACAGAAGCTATAGACCATTCTCCGGATACAGGGGCCAGTTATGTTATGGTGCCATTCAAAAAACTGGAATGAAGACAGTAGTAATCCAGCCATAAAGGCCCACTCCAAGTTGCATGCATGGCAGGAAGTCAGTCTCAGTATCCATTCACGAGAAGACTTCTACAAACTCAAGATTGCTGAGTACCACTGGCTGAGGCCTAAGGTAGGACTCAGAAATCCACATTTTTTTTTTTTAAGAAACTTCCTAAGTGTTTCCATTGAGTAACTGGGTGTGAGAACCACCAAAGGATGTAGTAGTTTCCAAATTTTGTTGCACATTAGGATCATATGGTAAGCTTAAAAATTTTTTTTTATTTTTTTATTTACTTTTGAGAGAGAGAGAGAGACAGACAGAGAGACAGAGCGTGAGCAGGGGAGGGGCAGAGAGAGAGGGAGACACAGAATCTGAAGTAGGCCCAGGCTCTGAGCTGTCAGCACACAGCCCAACGTGGGTCAAAATCACGAACCATGGGATCATGACCTTAGCCGTAGTCAGATGCTCAACTGACTGAGCCACCCTGGCACCCCCATATGGTAAGCTTTTTTAAAGTCCAGTGTCTAAGTCCCACCACATGCCAATTAAATCAGCCTGTCTGGGGTGGAGACAGAGTGTCAGTATTTTTTTTTAAGAATCCTTAAGTGATTCTAATATGCTGTAAAATCTGGGAACTACTGATATAGATTCCTAATAACTAGATTAGGCTACATAAAGTGTTTATGCATAGCAGCTGAAAGCAGTGCAAAAGCCTAGGCATGAATGTAGTCAAGGAGCCAATCATCAGACCCGCTGAGAAAAGGAAGTAGGTAAAGTTGACCCATGTGACCTTCTCAGAAATGAGTTCTAGCCAAAGCTATATGAATATTACAAGCTTAATATGTTCTCCAGAAGGAACATAGTGAAATAAATAAGAAGTTTAGGTCCTCTTATTTCTGTAAATTGACAATGAAAAGATTCTAAGTGAATTTATTTGAGATTGTACCAGAAGCAGACAAGGGAGAATCGAAGGATGCTGAACGAGCCGTGGGGCACATTGGTCCTTTAAGAGGCAGGCAGGTGAAGGAACAGACCATGTTTAAGTGGAATGGAAAGGCAAGTTAGAGAGGCAGGAGGATGTCACAAGCGCGCTCTGAAGGCACACACACGAGTTGTGTCTTTCCACAGTGTCAGCTTTATTCAATCATAAAGCAAGGTTAATGTAAGGCAGGTTCAGGATTCCAAACTCAATGGCATTTCCCTACACATTTAACTTGGCGTCATACACGTCATACCAGGCAAATCCCAATACAAAGTCATACAACAAACAAGAGACAACGAAGGGTAAGGAGTTAACAAGCCAAACGCGAAGTCAGTCAGTGAGCATGCAGTTGGGATGAGGCCTGGGTCTGGTCCAGGCCAGCTCTCGACGTGTGCTGCTTATTATGTTGAGGCAGTGGAAGATCTCTGCTACGTTCAGAGATCAATTGGGCAGAATCTTGGGTGGCAGTTGCTTTTTTAATGCCATCAGACATAAAAGGGTCAGTGTCTGAAGAGACTTGACAGTTTGCTGCAAAAATCCTCCCTTTTTAAAGGGGTTTAATCAGTCTTGGGCCTTTGCAGTCGTCCTCTGGTTCTGCTTGCTGGTTATCAGTTCTGGATGTCATCAGCCTGTGACGCTTTCAGCGATATCAGGTCTTAGCTGCAATGCCCTTGGCTGCTTACGTCACAGCTTGGCATAAGTCACTGCTTGACGTGAGTGACCCCATCTGGCTCTCCACAGAAGAAAATCAGTAAGACTAGTATGGTAGAAGTTAGTAGGGTTTCAAGGACGGAATAATCCGGTGTGTCAAATGCTGCAGAACAAGTGTTAGGATATCTGGAAAATATGTCACTAGGACCCACCTCTTCATTCTTGTTAGAAACTATTGGAGGGTAGGAGGCTATTTCTCTTGCAACCTGCTCGATACCCCCCACCCTGACCTCATATGACTGGTGCGTGATTGAGAGAGGGAGGAGAACTATTTGATCTGCAAAGTTCACCAGCACTGTCTTTTCTCAAGCCCACGCTGCACAAGAGTGATTGCAAAGCTAACAGAAGCATCCGGAAACAGGCCTCTAAAATAACCCAGAGGAAAGGAATGTAAGGCTACCTGTGAGCTGTGATTTTAGTTTAGGGAGGTGAAGGCTGAGCAGGCTGTGACTGAGGCACCTAATTAGTCCTTGGGTCTTCTCTATTCTACCCCTGCCATGTGTCTCATTCCTGCACACTCATTCGGCTCCCACCCACACTGGCCCTGTTAAATCCCTCGTGAACAACTCCCTTACTGGTCACTGTGCTTCCAGAGTCTGGCCCATCCGAGAGCCATCCTTTACACTGAGGCTCAAGCAGTGCTCTCCTCTTCCGGTGACTGCCCCCATCCTGTTCCCTCCCACAGGAATCGACAAAGGGGCTCTGAATCAGATTGCCCCCCTGTGCATCCCTGCTCTGCCACTTGTCTGTCCTGTGACCTTGAACAAATAAGTTAAGTCCTCCATGTCTTATTTTTATCACCTGTAAAAGGGGTAATAGCAGTGCTTACGTCAGGGGAACATTATGAGATTTAAATGAGCTGGACATGGAAGGTATGGGGCAACAACTGTGTGACATTAAGCAATTAAGCTTGCTCAGGTTCCATTTTCTTATTTATAAAGGCCTATGCAATTCTTATCTACCTCGTATGGTGATGGAGATTAAATTAGAAGATGCACTTAAAGTAAATCGGCATAGTGTGTGGTACATAGTAAGCATCAACAAACTGGAGCTGTTTGTTTTTAAAACCCCAAGTAAAATGGCACCTGTATTGTGCAGGCTTTCCTAAGCCCAGTGGAAACACATCATTTCTTCTTCCATGTTCTGCTCTTCATTTTAGTTTTAGCATGGAAATCATTTCTCCTTCTTTTTCTTTTTCTTCCCTCTTTGTTTTATTGTGTCTTGTTCTCATCTTCCTCCTCTCCTCCGGATTATTAGATTGAAGGCAGAGGCTGAGAATCGTATCTTACTGATCTCTGTTATACAAAGTGTAGTATCATGTCGTGATTCTTCTTTTCTTTTATTTAAAGTTTCTTTACTTATTTTGAGAGAGAGAAAAGTGTGAGAGAGGGAGGAGCAGAGAGAGAGAGAGAATCCCAAGCAGGCTCTGCACCATCAGTGCGGAACCCTATGCAGGGGTAGAACTGATGAACTATAAGATCATGACCCAAACCAAAGTCAGATGCTTAACCAACTGAGCCACACAGCTGCCCCTACCATGTCATGATTTTTAAGTTCACCTAGTACTTGCTCATTAATTGGAAGTTGAATGACTTCATTTACATTTTTAAATTGGGCTTTTTTTCCCTTTTAAATATATAGTGTAAATTTTAATGACACTCAGTATGGATGCAATAAAAATGTGGGAAAACTCTATAAATTGGAGTGTAAATTGGAACAATTTTTGGAAGCAAATATAGCACCCAGAGTTCCCAAAAATAGGGTACTTGTCAAATAATTTAGAATATATCAATATGATGGAACAATGTGGAATATTATCTATGTCATATTTTAAAATGTGTATATAGCATATACATATACATATATATGCTGATTATTGAAAGAGCTCTATAACGTATCATAAGTATAAAAAGTTATAACACAATGTAAACTGTATAGTCCTTTGTGTAAAATTAAAATAAAGATAGATGTGAATTTATGCAGATTTATGCCTTTTAAAATTAGGAAGTAAAAAAGCAATTGTTCATATGGAGAGGGTAGTAGGGGAGAGGAAGGAGGGAAATAAGGCTTTCCCTTTCCATTTTGTAACTTTCTGCACTGCCTAAATTTTATAACCTTCGATATGCATTACTCTTTATTAAAATGTTGATGGGAAGGGAGATTAAAGGCTACCCCATTTTGGTTGTTTTATTCTTTGTACCTCAGTTTATTAAAAAATTGCATCGCAAGAATTTGCCCATATTAAATTCTTTCCAAAATCATATTTTAATAGTTGTTTAAAATTCCATTATATGATACGTAATTATGATTTATTAACCCTTTTTGTTGAGTATTTAAATTGTTTACAATGTTTGGGCGATTATGATACTGAAATAAATATTTGATTATTTAGTTCTGGGAATGAAATTGCTGAGGTAGTAGTAAAATTTGCCATTGATAATAACGCTTCCAGTAACAGTAGGTCTTAGAATACTCTCGGTGCATGCGCCAAAGGGTTTAATATGCAACTATGGAACTGGAAAATATGGAAGAGCTGGAATGCTCTGCACAATAGAGAAGAATTTTAAACCCCCTGAGGTAATGGGTGGTGGGGAATAAGAGAGAGAAATAAGATGTAAGACTGTACTCCAAGGATGTGACCCCCCCTCCCTCTTAGTGGATTTTTTTGGGAGACTCTTGAAGAAGCTGAATTGTTGGAAAGAGAAACAAAGACAGCATACAAACACAGGAGCCCGAGGCCAGTTACACCACAGAGCATAAACCTAGAAATTAATAGGAACCAGGGGGGAGGACCCAGGAGTTTCACCAATCAGGGAACTGAGGATGGAGTCAAATGTAACTAACTAGCAGGACTTTCTACCCCCTTTACAGCACACACGCCTCCTCTGAGGACCTCTGTGTTACTGGCATCATAAAATTTTGTGATTCCTATGACCGAATTGCCTCCTGGAGATGATGTATATGTTCTGCTTTCACCAGACATGGAGGTATAGGCCTGATTCACTCTCCATTGCCAATACTGGATATTACAGTTTTTAAATCTGTAGCAAGTTAACAGGAAAAAAAAATCGTCTCATTGTTTATTTGCATGACTTTGAGCCTAGAGAGGTTAACACTGTTTTTGTCTTTGTCCCATTTCATGGAGCAAATAGAAGTCAACAGGACCTTCTTTATCATCCCCACAATAACTACCACCTATGCCAGATATTTTTTAAGGGCTGTTATAAATGTTAACTCACTTGTAAATTCACAAATCTATAACAGGGGTAATACTTTTCCTCTGTTTTAGAGATGAAGAAATTGGAAGTCCAGAAAAGCATAACTTGAGCAAGCTAGTAAATGGAAGCGGTTGGATTTGAGCCTGTCCCATAGTCTGGCCCCTAAACTTTCTTTTTTTTTTTTTTTTTTTTTTAATTTTTTTTTTCAACGTTTATTTATTTTTGGGACAGAGCATGAACGGGGGAGGGGCAGAGAGAGAGGGAGACACAGAATCGGAAACAGGCTCCAGGCTCCGAGCCATCAGCCCAGAGCCCGACGCGGGGCTCGAACTCACGGACCGCGAGATCGTGACCTGGCTGAAGTCGGACGCTTAACCGACTGCGCCACCCAGGCGCCCCGACCACCTAAACTTTCTATCATGCTGCCTCTCTCCTTTATCCATCCTTTACAAACCCACTGCATAGTTTCACTACTTTCAGCCTCTTTAAAGTGTCAAAGACAAATCCTTCCACTCTCCTTTGGGTTACATTGCTCAATGTCTATGAGCTCTCATTCATCAATTCTCTCTTTCGTTCATCATCAACTTCCCTTTAGCCCTGATATCACAAAAGACAGTCACACTAAAAAGTAGATAAACAACAGCAACAAAACCTGTCAAACGTATATTTCCTTCCAACTACCACTTTTCTCTATGATATTGTCCACTTAACGTTTTCAACTTGTTCACCCCCCATTACTTCTCAACACTTTTCTATCTTGCTTCAACCCACCCACCAAATGTGCATTTGCCAAGTGCATCAATGACCTTAATTTTCCCCAAATTCAGTGGGTCCTTCTTTCACTTAATTTGTATCTGATACAGTTGATCATTCCCTCTACTTGGTATGCTGCACTCTGGTTTTCATTCTGTCTTTCCCGTCTCTTCTTAGTCTGATTTGTTGGCAACTCTTCCAATGCCCAATCTTTAAATCTTAAAACTTTCATAAAAATTTAGACCATGATTTCTTTCCCTCCCACTGTATGTGCTCGTTCAGCTCAACCACATCCAGCCTCATGGATTTAAAGAATATCTATCTGGTGATATCTCCCTGGGTTATCTCACATGCCATTTCTACTGGGCTGTATCTCAGACATCACCTATAAAAATGGAATTCTTTATTTTCCTCCAAAATCGAAAGACTTTTTTCTTAACTCCTGTACCTAGTAAATTCTATGAGGTCAGGGACTAAGATTGATTTTTTGTTTGCTTGTTTTTTATTTTTAGGGACCAAGATTGTTTTGATTTTCACTTTATATCTAGAACTTAGCATAGTTATTTACACATAGACGGTGCTCAGTGAATATTTAATGAGTGAATGAATGAATAATTTTTTTGTTTGAGATGATAATTCACAATCCAAACTCTTCTAACCTGCAGACCTATAATTGATTAATAATGCACACCCAGAATTAGTGGAAAAGATACTCTATGTAATTAATGATTTTAAAAAACAGGAAAGGACTTTAGACATTTTTCCATCTGAAGGTCTCAGAGTTGAAAGGTGACATAGTTCAAATCTCTTTTGTTCTATAGATGAGAAAGCTAATATTAGTTCACATGTCCAATATGACATCAATTTTGGCAGAACTGAAAGTAGAACTCTAGGGTCTTGTTACCATGCAGAATACTCCAAGATGTTTCAAAATTGTGTGTCAGTTCACTATACTTGACTTGTGTGTAGATAGATAGATAGATAGATACATAGATAGATAGATGGATTCATACAATGATATACATACCACTAACTAAAAACATTTTAGTTATTCCCTATCTACTCCCCCAACAGTATCCTCGGAGACTAGAAAAGTGCTTGTTACACACTGGGTGGTTAATAAATATTGTTGGCTGAGTGACAAATTTAGTGACAAATAAAATAAACCCTAAATTTCTCACTTCATAAACATAGTCACCTATTTTCTTAAACAAATAAATAAACAAAAATCCCAGGATGCATAGCATGAGAAGTCTGAATGAGATTATAGGCATACCTTATTTTCTTGCATTTCACAGATGTTGTGATTTTTACAAATGAATGTTTTGCTGTAGCCCCGCATTGAGCACGTCAGCACTGTTTTTCCAACAGTATTTGCTCGCTTCGTGTCTTTGTGTCACATTTTGGTAATTTTCACAATATATTCAAACTTTTTCATTCTTATATTTGTCACAGTGATCTGCGATCAGTGATTTTTGATGTTACTACTGTAATTGTTTTGGGACACCATTGGATAACTGACCAGCTAGCCCCCCATCTCTCTGCCCCTCCTCAGTCTTCCCTATTCCCTGAGACACAAAAATATTGAAATTAGGCCCATTAACAACCCCACAATGGCCTCGAAGTATTCAAGTGAAAGGAAGAGTCACACGTCTCTCCTTTTAAATCAAAAGCTAGAAGTGACTGAACTGAGTGAGGAAGTCATGTTGAAAGTCGAGATGGGCCAAAAGCTAGGCCTCTTGTGCCAAACAGTTAGTCAAGTTGTGAACGCAAGGGAAAAGTTCTTGAAGGAAATTAAAAGTGTTACTCCAATAAACACACTAATGATAAGAAAGTGAAACAGCCTGATTGCTGATAGGGAGAACATTTGAGTGATCTGGATAGAAGATCAAACCAGCCACAACATTCCCTTCAGCCAAAGCCCAGTCCAGAGAAAGGTGCTAACTCTCTTCAATTCGATGAAGGCTGAGAGAGTTGGGGCAGCTGCAGAAGAAAAGTTTGAAGCCCGCAGAGGTTAGTTCATGAGGTTTAAGGAAGAAGCCATTTCCATAGCAGAAAAGTGCAAGGTGAAGCAGTAAGTGCTGATGTAGAAGCTGCAGCAAGTTCTCCAGAAGATCTAGCTATGATCATTCATGAGGGTGACTACACTAAACAACAGATTTTAAATACAGACAAAACAGCTTGAGATTGGAAGATGCTGCCATCTAGGACTTTCATAGTAGAGAGAAGTCAATGCCTGGCCTCAAAGCTTCAAAGGACAGGCTGTCTCTCTTGTTGGGGGCTAATGTAGTTGGTGACTTTCAGTTGAAGCCAGTGCTCATTTACAATTCCAAAAATCCTAGGGCCTTTTAAGAATTATGCTAACTCTACTCTGCCTGTGCATTGTAAGTGGAACAACAAAGGCTGGATGACAGCACATCTGTTTACAAGATAATTTACTGAATATTTTAAGCCCACAATTGAGACCTACTGCTCAGAAAAAAAGATTCCTTTCAAAATATTACTGCTCATTGACAATGCACCTGGTCACCCAAGAGCTCTGATGGAGATGGGCAATGAGATTAATGTTGTTTTCATATCTGTTAACACAGCATCTGTTCTGTGGACGAGGATCAAGGAGTAATTTTGACTTTCAAGTCTTATTATTTAAGAAATATATTTAGTAAGGCTATACCTGCCATAGGCAGTGCCTTCTCTGATGGATCTGGGCAGAGTAAATCAAAGACTTTCTTGAAAGGATTTACCATGCTAAATGCCATTAAGAACATTCGTGATTCATGGGCAGAAGTCAAAATATCAACATTAACAAGAGTTTTAAAGAAGTTGATTCTTTTTTAAAAATGTTTTTTAACGTTTATTTATTTTTGAGAGAGACAGAGACAGAGTGCACGCCAGAGGGGCAGAGAGAGAGAGGGAGACATAGAATCCAAAGCAGGCTCCAGGCTCCAAGCTGTCAGCACAGAGCCCGATGCTGGGCTCGAACTCATGAACCATGAGATCATGACCTGAGCCGAAGTCGGATGCTCAACCAACAGAGCCACCCAGGCGCCCCTGGAAGAAGTCGATTCTAACCTTCGTGGATGACTTTAAGGCGTTCAAGACTTCAGCAGAGGAAGTAACTGCAGGTGAGGTCACATAGCAAAAGAACTAGAATTAGAAGTGGAGTTTGAAGATACAACTGAATTGCTGCACTCTCATGATCAAACTTAAATAGATGAGTTGCTTTTGATGGTTGAGCAAAGAAAGTAGTTTCTTGAGATGGCATCTACTGTTGGTGAAGATACTGTGAAAATTGTTGAAATGACAACAAAAGAATTTAGGGAGCACCTGGGTGGCTCAGTCGGTTAAATGTCTGACTCTTGACTTAGGCTCAGGTCATGATCTCATGGTTCATGGGTTCGAGCCTCAAGTTGAGCTTCACATCGAGTCCCATGTCATTCTCTGTGCTGACAGTGTGGAGCGTGCTTGAGATTCTCTCTCTCTCTCTCTCTCTCTCTCTCTCCCTCCCTCCCTTCTCTTGCCCCTCCTCACTCGCTCTCAAAATAAATAAGTAAATTAAAAAAAGAATTTAGAATATTACATAAATTAAGCTGATAAAGCAGTGGCAGTGGTTGAGAGGATTGACTCCAGTTTGAAAGATGTTCTACTGTGGGCAAAATGCTATCAAACAGAAAAATCATTCCTGAAAGGAAGAGTCAATTGATGCAGCAAATGTCATTGTTGTCTTATTTTAAGAAATTGCTACAGTTACATCAACCTTTGGTGATCAGTCAGCAGCCATCAGCATCAAGGTAAGACCATCCCCAAGCAAAGATGACTTGCTGAAAACTCAGTTGATGGTTAGTGCTTTTCAGCAATAAAGTATCATTTAATTAAGGTGTGTGTGTTTTCTTTTTTCAGATATAATGCTATTATTATATAGTATACAGGGTAGTTTACTTAATAGTATACAGGATAGTATAAACATAACTTTTCTATGTACCAGGAAACCAAGAAATTCACTTGACTGTCTTCATTGTGATATTTACTGTATTATGGTGGTCTGGAATTGAACCTGCAATATCTCCAAGGTAAACCTGTATAGGTTTCATGGGACGTGGGGAATCAAGCTTGGTTTTGAAAACCTGGTTCTTCTAAAACAGGAGGCAATCATTTCTTTCATTTCCTCTCTGTGCCACGTGCTTTAAATATTTTTTTTAATGTTTATTTATTTTTTAAGAGACAGAGACAGAGTGTGAGTGGGGAAGGGGCAGAGAGAGAGGTGGGGGGAAAACAGAATCCAAAACAGGATCCAGGCTCTGAGCTGTCAGCACAGAGCCTGATGTGGGGCTTGAACCCACCAGCCGCGAGATCATGAAATTATCACACTGTTTTCCAGTGCAGTTGTACAATCTTTCCTGAGAGCAGTATTTGTTTCATATCTTTCTAAATGCTTGCTGTGGTCAATCTTTATCACTTTAACTATTCCAGGGCATGTGTGTGTAGTACTATTACACTATGATTTAGTTTGCATTTCCCTAATGCTTAATGGTGGTGAGAATTTTCCTATGTTTGCCATCTGTACATCTTCTTTTTATTCTTACGTAGTATTACATTGCATGAACACACCATAGATTTTTGTACATTCATATATTTTGAGGTTCAGTTATTGGGTGTGTACACATATGTTTCTTCCTAACCAAATGTCCTTTTCAGCATTATGAGATATTTCTCTTTATCTCTGGTAATAAACTTTGTTCTAAAGTCTACTTATGTTATTAACATAATCATTCCAGTCTTCTTATGCTTATTCTTTTCACAGTATGTCTTTTCTACTTACTTCCAACCTAATTTTATATTTATATCATATGCTTTTATATTTTAAATGTGTCTTTTATAGGTAGAAGCTAGTTAGATTTTTTTTTTTTGGTCCAATCTGATAATATCTTTCTTTTAATTGGAAATTTTTGGCTTCAATTAATATCTCATATAATTACTGATATAGATGGATTTAGTCAGCCAATTTATTGATTTCTGGGCTTTTTTTATACTCTCTTTTTTTATTCCTCTATTCCTCCTTTTCTGCCTAATTTTGGGTCATTTCAATACTTTTCAGTATCCCATTTTAATTTATCTATTGGTTTTTTTTAGATATACTTTGAATATTTTTTAGGGTTGATCTAGGGATATCTATCTATCTATCTATCATCATTGTTCACAGTCTGCTTAAAGTTAATATTGTACTAACAACATCATGTAAAATATAGAAAGCTTTCAACAATATAGATTGCTTACCCCCCCTCCATTTTGTATGTTATAGATATTATTTGTATTATATTTACATACATTGAAAACAACACATGACAATATTATATATTTTTTCTTTAAAAAGTCATGTACATTTTAAAACACTCAAGAGAAAAAATAGACTTTTATATTCATTCAGATATTTATCATTTCTAATATTTACTATTTGATCTGAAATTCAAATTTCAGCATCACTCATTCAGGCTGGAGGGCTTTTTAGCATGTTTTATAGTGTAGGGCTGGTTTGCAACAAATTTTTTGTTTTCCTTTATATGAAAATGTTTTCATCTTGCCTTAATCCTGAGGGATATTTTGGCTGGGTATAGAATTCTGGGTTGATTTTTTTTTTTTTCCCTTTCAGCTCTTTGCAGATGTTGTTCCATGTCATCTGTCCTCCATGGAAACCATGAAGATAATAAATCTGCAGTCTTTTAAATCACTGATACTCCTTATGAATATGTCTTTTTAAAAATTTTTTTAAGTTTATTTATTTATTTTGAGAGAGAGAGAGACAGTGAGAACGAGCAGGGGAGGGACAAAGAGAGAGGGAGAGAGAGAATCCCAAGCAGGCTCCACACTGTCAGTGAGGAGTCCAATGCAGGGCTCGAACTCACAAACTGCGAGATCATGACCTGAGTCTAAACCAAGAGTCAGATGCTTAACTGACTGAGACCCCCCAGGGACCCCTGAATATATCATTTTTAAATCACTGCTTTTTAGATTTAAGAAGCAAAGTCTTTGGTGTTTATGGAGTTTGATTATGATGTTTCTAAGCATGGTTTTCTTTGAATTCATCCTGTTTGAAGTTCCCTGAACACCTTGAATCTGTTTATGTACATGTTTTACACAATATAGGAAGTTTTTGACCATAATTGCTTCAATTATTTTTTCTTTCCCAATCTCTTTTTCTTATCCTCCTTGGATTCCAGTTATATGTACATTTAACCTTTTGATGTTTTTCCACACTTAGATCCCTGAGCATCTTTCTTTTTATCTTTTCTTCTCTCTGTTCTTCATATTGGAAAATTTCTATTGATCTAGAGTTCAAAAAATTTTTGTCATCTATATTCTGCTATTGAGCTTATCCAGTGAAATTTTTACTTCTATTGTGTTTTACTTCTAAACTTTCCATTTGGTTATTTTTTGTAATATATTTCTCATTGAGATTTCCTTTGTTTCATTAACTTCAGATGTGTTCATCTTGATTTCATTGAAAGTTACATGTACTACTATAAAAGCCTTATCTGATGACTCTGATATCTTGATAATCTCAGAGTTGGTCTCTGTTGATTGTCTTTTCTCCTGAGAATATATCATATTTTTCTGATTATTTTTATAGCAAGTAATTTTGGATTGTATCCTGGACATCATTACTCATATGATGTGTAGATTTTGGGTTCTGTTACAGTCCTCTGGAGAATATTGATAGTTTTATTTTAGCAGACAATTAACCAAGTTGGGTTCAGATGGTAACCTCTTCTTACCTTCTTTGAATGGTAGTCCAAATCTCAATTTATTTCTTTGAGCTTTTTTGATGCTGTCTTGGGTCTGTTTCATGCATATGGGGTTTGGCAGAGTCTTCATGTATTCATAGGCAAAACTAGGTAATTCTCTTTTCCAACTCTTTCCTGCTCAAGATTCTTCTTCACTCGCTAGCCTGCTTAGGCTATTTTCCATCTTTTCTTTCAAGAACTATATCAGGGTTTCTCTGGGAAATTTAGCTGCTCACACTGTTTCATGACTGTGGCTCTATCTTGGGAAAGCTGCAAACAACAACAACAACAACAACAACAACAACCATCACAGTAAACTGGTCCCTGTGCCAGGTACTTATTGAAGTTTAATTCCTCTTCATTCTATGTTTGTTTTTCTCTTACTATTCAGAGCTCTCAGGTAGTTGTTTTAAATATTTTGTTTATAGTTTATCATTGCTATAAATGTGAGGGATGGGTTTTTAAGGGATTTACATTGTCTTGGCAGAACTGGAACTGATTTGAATGATGTTTTTTGAAGATCAGAAGATTTTAATTTTTATGAATTCTAAATTATTATTATTTTTAAATTTTATGTTTGGCTGGTTCTATATCTTGTGTTATCTTTGCCTACCCAAAATATCGTGAAGGCTTGCATTTAGATTTCCTTCAGAAGATTTATGTTCTGGGGTTTTCTTGTGATCTGTTTCAAGTTGCTATCTATGTGTGGTTCAGGCTCAGGATCAAGGTTCATTTTTTTCCACCACATGGGTAATCAATTTTTCTTTTTTTTTTTAATTTTAAAATATTTATTTATTTATTTATTTTGAGAGAGTGAGCGAGAGCGAGTGGGGTGGGGGGGCAGAGGGAGAGGGAAACAGACAGAGAATCCCAAGCAGGCTCCATGCTGCTGAAATCAAGAATGGGACACTTAACGAACTGAGCCACCCAAGCACCCCAGATATTCCATTTTTCTAACATAATTTGTTAAAAAGACTTTTCATTCTTCATTAAACTATTTTTGGAGCTACTTTGGGAACCTAACTGATTGTATATATATGGATCTCCTTCTGGACTCTATTCTGTTCCATTACTCTATATGTCTATCTTCACACAAATTCCTTCCATTTTGATTCATTTAACTATTATTAAATCTTGAAACTAGGAAGTGGAAGCGCTCCAATTTTCCTTTCCTTTTCCAAATTATTTCAGGCTATTCTAGGTCTTTTGTATCTCCATAGAAATTTTAGAATGAGCTTATCAAATTCTTTTTTAAATCTTTCAAAGCATTTAGTGGGGCTGCATTAAATCCATAGATCAATTTGGGGACAATTAACATAATAATAATATTTGGTTTCCCAGTCCATTAACATGGTTTATCTTTACCCAAATTTAGGTCTTTTAAATTTCTTTCAGTAATGTTACACAGATTTTAGTATGTAGGTTTGGCACATATTTGATTAAATATACCACTAAGTATTTTACTTTTTAAATTATTTTTTTAATGTTTATTTATTTTTAAGACAGAGAGAGAAACAGAGGTCCAGCAGGGGAGGGGCAGAGAGAGAGAAAGAAAGAGAGAGAGAGAGAGAGAGACAGAATCCGAAGCAGGCTCCAGGCTCTGAGCTGTCAGCACAGAGCATGAAGCAGGGCTTGAACTCATGAACCATGAGATCATGACCTGAGCTGAAGTTAAATGCTCAACCAAGTGAGCACCCAGGCACCCCAAGTATTTCTCATTTTTTGACACTATTGTAGACTGTATTTTAAAAAAACTTTTGTTTTCAAATGTTATTGCTAATAGACATTTTATTGAGTTTTGCATATTGACCTTGTATCCTGCAATATGGCTACATTAAACTATTATTACTAATAATTTTTTTGGTGGGTTATTTAAGAATTTTTGCATGCATGAGCATATAATTGTGTCATCTGTGAATTAAGACAACTTTGCCTTTTTAATCTGTATGCCTTTTTTTTCTTGTCTTATTGAACTTGCCAATAAATGTAATAATACATTATTAAATAGTAATGGTGAGAGTGCACAGTTTTGCCCTGTCCCTGATCCTAAAAGGGAGGCATATATCACTAAGATATATGATATTAGTTGTAGAGTTTTATAGAAAACCTTTATTAATTTAAAGAAATTCCCTCTTGTTGCTAATTTGCTAAGAGTTTTTATTTCCCTAATAAAATAAGTATTGAATTTTGTCCAGTGCTTTTTCTGCATATGTTGAGATGATCATATGATGTCTTCTTTTTTATTCTGTTAATATGGTAAATTCTTTTGACTGAGTTTTGAATATTATATCAACCTTACGTTCCTGAGATAAACACTAATTTGCCATGATAGATCTTTATCCTATGTATTACCACTTTTGATTTGCTAATATTTTTGTAAAAGATTTTTAATTTGGGGGAAGTTATGTTTACAAGGAATAGCAGTGTGTAATTTTCTTATCTGGTAATGTCTGGTTCAATATCAGAAGAATACTTTCTTCATAATATGATTTAAGATGTGTTCTTTCCTCTTCTGTTTTTTGAATGAGTTTGTCTAGAATTGTATTATTTCTTTTTAAATGTTTGATGTAATTCATCAGTGAAATCATCTAGCCCAGAGTTTTTGTGGAAAAAGTTTAAATTACATGTTTAATATCTGTAACAAATATAGAGCTATTTAGAATTTCTATTTCTTCTTGAGTCACATTTGGTAATTTGCATCTTTCATGGAACTTGTTTACTATATATATATATTTTAAAATAAATGTTTATTCAGTTTTTAAAAGTTTATTTATTTTCAGAGAGAGAGACAGTGGGAGTGGGGGGAAGGCAGAGAGAGCGGGAGACAGAGAATTCCATGCTGTCAGCATGGAGCCTGATGCAGGGCTTGAACCCATGAAACTGTGAGATCATGACCTGAGCTGAAAACAAGAGTCAGATACTTCACTGATGAGCCACCCAGGTGCCCCTGTGTTTATTCATTTTTGAGAGAGAGAGTGTGTGTGTGCATGCACACATGAGTGGGGGAGGGGCAAAGAGAGAGGGGGACAAAGGATCAGAAGCGGGCTCATACTGACAGCAGTGAGACCAATGTAGGGCTCTAACTCACGAACCATGAGATCATGGCTAGGTGGAAGTCAGATGCTCAACCCACTGAGCGACCCAGGCACCCCTGTTCATTTAATTATCAAATTTCTTCTCCTAAACTTGCTCGTTAGATTTCCTTTTGTCTTTTTTTTTTTTAATCTACAGTCATTTTCTTTTACTCCTGATATTTCTGATATTGGCGATTTTAATTTCTGTTGTAATTTCTTTTTTTCTTGCTCAGCCAAATAGTGGTTTGTACATTTTATTGATTTTTTTTTCAAAGGACTAGCTTTTGTTTCACAATTTTTTAATTTTTTATTGTTTGGTCCTTTCCTATTTCATTGCTGCTGTCTTTTCTTATTGTTACTATTCCCTTCCTTCAAATTTAGTCTTGATTTAATTGTCTCATCTTTTACTAGTTTCTTAGGGTAAAAGCAGAGATGATTGATTTTAGACCTTTTTTCTTTTCTAGCATAAGCATTTAAAGTTATTTTTTTCTAAGCATTGATTTAGCTGCATTATATAAATCTTGTTTGTTGTATTTACATTTTTTATTCAGTTAAAATATATTGTAATTTCTCTCGTGGTTTCTTTTTCACTATGAGGTATTTCTGTGTTGTTTATTTCCAAATAACTTGAAGTTTTCCACATATTCCTGTTACTTATTTCTAATTTAATCTCATTGTTGTTAAAGAATATACTACATAGGGGCGCCTGGGTGGCGCAGTCGGTTAAGCGTCCGACTTCAGCCAGGTCACGATCTCGCGGTCCGTGAGTTCAAGCCCCGCGTCAGGCTCTGGGCTGATGGCTCAGAGCCTGGAGCCTGTTTCCAATTCTGTGTCTCCCTCTCTCTCTGCCCCTCCCCCGTTCATGCTCTGTCTCTCTCTGTCCCAAAAATAAATAAAACGTTGAAAAAAAAATTAAAAAAAAAAAAGAATATACTACATATGTGTTTTGTTGTTTTTGTTCTACTTCATTGAGATATGATTGACATATAACACTGTGTAACTTTAAGGTATGTAACATGTCTATTTGATAAATGTATATTGAAGATGATTACCACTGCAGCATTAGCTAACATATTATGTATATTTTCAATCTACTTACATCTCAGAGCCTTCTCTTATGGCTCAGCATATCATTTATTTTAATTAGTATTGTTTGTACACTGGAAAAGAATGTACATTCTGTATATGTTTAATATAGCATTCTCTAAATATCAATTAGGTCAAGTTGATCGATAGTGATGTTCAGCTTTTCTATATTCCTGCAGAGTGTTTTCCTATTGAATTTATCAATTCCTGAGACAATAGTATTAAAGCCTTCAACTTTCGTGTATTTCAGCTATTTCTTATTTTACATCTGTCAGTTTTGGCTTCATATATTTTAAGTTCATTAATACGTACATACATATTTAAGATTTGTATGTATTTTGACAGTTTGCTTCTTTTATCATTTTGAAATGTCCTTCTATCTTTGTCAATATTCTTTATTCCATGAAGTATTTGTTCTGATATTAGTTTTGCTACTCCAGCTTTCTTATGATTAGTGTTTGCATGTTATACTTTTTTACTTTCAACCTATCTGTATCTTTATATTTAAAGTGCTTTTATTCATAGACACCACATAACTGGGTCTTCTTTCTATCCAGTCCGACAGTGTCTGCCTTTTAATTGCAGTGCTTAGACCATTTACATTTAATGTGATCAATGCAACAATTGGATTTCATTCTACAATGATCCGATTCCTTTGACTCTTTGTTCCGTCTGTTCTTTGTTTTGTTTTTTTCTTTTCCTGTCTTCTTTTGCATTTTCACTATTTTGTTTTATCCCCATGTTTGGTTTTCTTTATATACACCTCTTTATTTTTAAGTGTTTGTTCTATTAATTACCATATACATCTTTATTTTTTCACAGTCTTCTTTCATATAATATTATAACACTCCACCTTTAATGTAAGAATGGTACACTTCCATTTCTCTCTCTGTCTTTTTATTATTTTCATAATTTCACCTTTGCCAACCTAGATATAATACATTATTTTTTAACTAGTTGATTATCATTTGATAACATTAACACATGAGAAAAAAGTCTTTTATATTTACTGACATATTTATAATTTTTATCATTCTTCATTCCTTTGTATAGATATGTTTCCTTTACTGTTTAATATTTTTGCTGGATGTAGAATTCTAATTGTTAGTAAGTCATCTATCTATTTTTTTGTTAGCTGTCTTTTTTTCAAACCCTTTGTTCATTTTAAGAATTGAGCTTACTATCCTTTTATTATTAGTTGTAGGAGTTATTTATAGATGATGATTACCAATGTCTTGTATGCTTTGCAAACATTTCCATCCAGTTTGTGGCTTTGCCTATCTATTTTAATAATGTCTTTTGATAAACAGTTATTTTTAAAATTTGGTCAACATATTTTTTTATGCTTATTGCTTTCTATGACCTCAGAAAGCTTTGCCTACCATCAAATTACAAAGATATTGTCATATTTTGGGGGCACCTGGTTGGCTCAGTCGGTTAAGCAGCTGACTTCGGCTGACATCATCATCTCATGGTTCATGAGTTTGAGCCCTGCATCTGGCTCTGTGCTGACAGCTCAAAGCCTGGAGCTCGCTTCAGATTCTCTGTCTCCCTCTCTCTCTGCCCCTCCCCCGCTTGTACTCTGTCTCCCTCTCTCTCTCTCTCTCTCTCTCTCTCAAAAAAAATAAACATTTAAAAAACTAAAAAAAAAGATATTGTCATATTTTTCTTCTACAAACACAGGGATTTGATTTTTGTGTATAGTCTATGATCCATCTTGAGCTAATTTTTGTATAGGGTGTGAGATAGGTATATATTTAGTTTTAATTTTGCTTTTTTCAAGTTGTGGACAGTCTATATCATCTTTTCAAATCTGCACTTTCATTTATAAATTTCTCTCTTTACAGATATCTTCAAGTATTTTTTTTATTTCTTTAAACATAGTGAGTGTTGTTTTAGATTTTGTGTTTGATAATTCTAATATCTGAAGTCTTTGTGCATCTGTTTCTGTTGTTCGTTGTTTCTGTTGGTTCTCATTCATAGAGTTTCATTTCCGTATTTGCCCCTTTAGCATTTATCATGTATGGAATATTATATTTGCAAAATTTTTGTAGAAATAGCCTGAGACTTACGATGAAGCTACCTTCTTCCAGACAGGATTTATATTTGCTTCTGTCAAACACTTGGGGGCACTGCCAGACTATGGCTATATTAAACCACTTCAAGTAATTTGAACTTGGGCTTTAATTATACTTGGGAGTTTTAACTTCTGGTTCACCCTTACCCTGATGGTATAGCCCAACAGGAGTACCAGCTTCCCAATAGGAAAGCTCCTCTCTAGGATGAGTTATAGGTTTTGGTTTCCTTTCCCCTCACCCCATCAGTTGTCAAAACTAAGCTACATTTCAAGGATCAGAATGTGCTCTAAGAGCAAAGGCATTTTTGAGTTAATGAAATTATCTTGGTTCTTATTTTCTTTCAGTTTGGGCCTAGAAATTTTCACTGTCTCATCATATCTTCTATGCGTTGAGAAAGCTATTTTTTACATTTTATCTAGGCTTTTTAGTTATTTCCATCAAGAGTTGATCTATTCAGAGTTCGTCTGAATAGCACAGTCTGCAATTGCTGTCTGACCAGTTTTTCCCCCCAAATGTTTAACCACTTAGTCAACAACACTTGTTGAAAAAATGCATCTTTTTCACACAGGTTTCAAATAACATATTTATGTTTTACTCAGCAAATGCATTGGTCTGTTTCTGACCCTTTTCTCTTTTAAAAATTTTTTTTTTCCTACGTTTATTTATTTTTAGGACAGAGAGAGACAGAGCATGAACGGGGGAGGGGCAGAGAGAGAGGGAGACACAGAATCGGAAACAGGCTCCAGGCTCTGAGCCATCAGCCCAGGGCCTGACGCGGGGCTCGAACTCACGGACCGCGAGATCGTGACCTGGCTGAAGTCGGACGCCCAACCGACTGCGCCACCCAGGCGCCCCTCTGACCCTTTTCTCTATTGCATTCATTTCTCATTATTCCCAGTAGACACCACCACAGGAAGCCTGCCTATCCCAACTCCTTTTCTTGGTTTTCTCTAACCAATAAACTAGATTTTTCAGGTGATAGGAAAGTACTCGTCTCAAATGTTGGACTAGGACAATCTCATAAATTGCTCATGGGAATGCAAAACAGTCTATGCTTTATAGAGGAGAGAGTTCAACTATATCTTTAAAAAACTATGTATGCACTTATGCTTTTTTGCAGAAATGCCACTTATAAGAATTTATCTCGAATTTACACCTCAATAAATAAAAAAATGCATGCAATATTATTTATTGCAGCATTGTGTGTAATTGGAAAATATTGAAATGACCTAAATGCCCATACATTAGAAATTGTTTAAATAAACTATCATATATTCATGCAATGGTGAACTATTAATCTGTCAAGAGTGAGAAGTATCCCTATGAACCTATATAGATTTCTATGGAACATAGTTAAATGGAAAATGCAAGGTACAAAAAAATTTGTATAGTGTGCTACCTTTTGTATAAGAAGAAAAATAAGACATATACACATATGTGCTTATTTTTGTGAAGAGGAACACAGGACGAACAAACTTGTAAAATTGGTTTCCTTTAGAGATTGATGGGAACTGGATGAACCATATAATATTTTGAGTATTCAAAACATTAAAGTTAAAAGACAAAAATGTAAATCACTAACTAGTATGAAACAGGAAAAAAAACTAAATGTATGTCAAAATAATAAAATAATCACTCAGAAAAAACATAATTCAAGGAACTTTGAACACAGTCCTTTATATATCTTCAATAGTCTATTAAATAAACATAAAGAATTTTTAAACTTTATTCAGTAACAACTTTGTTGCTCTTTGTGGCATCAGTGTGTTAATTGTAACCATTGCATGTATTTATATGACAGAGCAGATAAGTAAACATGTTGATTCTGTTGGGGGCAGGGTTTTCACTGTGGGAGAAGGGAGATAGAAAACGTGATATTGGGGAAGGGGAGAAACAGGAAAAGTACACAGTCCCAGAGTATTTCCCCAGATACTTATTAATTACAAGGAAGAGAAATGTTAACTTTATATGGAGAAACTGACAAACACCAATTTAAGAGATTAAAATCAACATTACTGGGGTGCCTGGGTAGCTAAGTCAGTTAAGTGTCTGACTTCAGCTCAGGTCAGGAACTGGCAGTTTGTGAGTTCGAGCCCCACATCAAGCTCTGTGCTGACAGCTCAGAGCCTGGAGCCTGCTTCAGATTCTGTCTCCCTCTCTCTCTGTTCCTCCAGAGCTCGTACTCTGTCTCTCTGTCTCTCTCAAAAATAAAGATTAAAAAAATTTTAAAAAGTCAACATTACCAATATTAGAACAAACTAATATCAGGGGCCTTATATAAGATACAAGGCACTGAAAAGAACATACCATAATTTCTGTACTATTTCTATCAAAAATGAATAACCTGCATCTAATAATAAGGAAACATCAGACATACACAAGTTGAGAAATAATGTATGAAACAACTGCCGTGTCTTCTTCAAAAATATCAATGTTGTGAAATACAGAGAGGCTGACGGACTGTTCCAGATAAAAGCTCATTGAAGAGACATGACCACTGGGTGCAGTTCATGACCCTATATCGGATCGTGGAAAGGGGAAACACAAGAGACTGTTTTAAACAATTTTTTTTAACGTTTAGTTATTTTTGAGACAGAGAGAGACAGAGCATGAATGGGGGAGGGTCAGAGAAAGCGGGAGACACAGAATCTGAAACAGGCTCCAGGCTCCGAGCTGTCAGCACAGAGCCTGATGCGGGGCTTGAACTCATGGACTGCAAGATCATGCCCTGAGCCAAAGTCAGCTGCTCAACCGACTGAGCCACCCAGGCGCCCCACTGGAGACTGTTTAAATATTGACTATATATTGCGTAACAAAATTTACTCTTGTTAAATTTCCTCAATTTTATAAATGAACTGTACTATAATCACAGAAGTTATTGTCCTTGTGTTTAAGTTATACACACTAAAATATTTAGTGCTAAGAGGTATGATGACTGGAGCTCACTCTCAAATGATTCTAAGGTAATAAAATATGTATAATATGCATGTCTATATTTATATAATACATATGTAAGCATACCTACAAACATATATGGAAGAGTGAGTTTGCTAAAGCAAGTGTGCAAAAATGTTAACGGTGGTAAATTTGAGGTTTTTAAAATGTAAGCCATAGCAATCTGAGTCTGGCATGGAAATCAGATTTGGGCCTAGAATCTTTAGTTTATGAAGAACATGCCTTAGTGCTTTGATGTACTTTGTGTACTATATTGTCTAGAAGATGATTAACTAAAGCCCAGAGGAGACAGACCTCTGGCTGGTATACCAAAAACATGGTGCAGATACTACTTTAGGAATTGGTCCAAAGGGACTTCTGGTTAGAAATAAAGATATTAAAGATTCAAGGAAATACAATTTAAACTCATCAAATGGGCAATTATTAAAAATCTTCCAATTCAAAGAGTTGAAGAAATGGAAATTCTCATACACTGCTGGTGTGAAGTGGTAAATTCGTGCAATCATTTTGGAGATTCAATTAGTTATGAATCAGTCTGAGTTTAAGCAGGCTACAGAAACCTCACAGTTATTTGAACGAGGCAAGTGTAATATAAAGAGTCGTTACTCCCATCCTCAGAATTAATAAGGGATTGGTAGTAAGAAGTGAACTCTAAAGGAAAGGCAGATATAGGAGCAGCCACTACCCTTAGGGCTGAGATAGATGCCCAAGGAAGAGCTCACACCCTTCAGACCAGAGATCCAGACCATGTTGGAGAGGACACAGTGTGGCTAACTGGATGGCAGAGAATTCATTCTGATGCCACACCAGTGGAACTTGCCAGAAATTTGCCCTCTGGAACCTGCCAGGAATCCACCCTTGAGAGTGCTGAGGAAAGCTGTTCACAGGGAGAGATGTCTTGCCAGAGTCAAAACCACCTGAGGGGTTTTGCAGGGGAAGCTTCTGGCTACTAGGTGCTGCAGGCTGCAATGCACCACAGGAGTCTGGTGCTGGAGAAGCTGCCCGTGCTGCAGAAGCCAGACGCTGGAGAGGTTGCCCGTGCATTAGGAGCTTGGTGTTGGGGAAGCTGTCTACACTGCAGCAGTTGCCAAACAGGCACACCAGAACCAGGAAGCAAAATCCTTCCCCCCTGCTATGCCTCTCTCTTGCTGTCTACCGATGGAACTTAATTAACATGAAGTACCAATACTTCTGCCAGTACCATCTGGCAAAGAAAAATATTTAAAGATCCATTTTCATAGTGCAGGCAAAAATTATGAATTTGGACTTCTGTGATAATAAACAAGCTGGCACAGAAAAGCTTACGATGTGTATCTCATACTATTGGGAGGTAATTCTCCAGAAACGAATGATCTTACCTGCTTCCTGGGTCTAAGTAGCAGGAACTATTGGGTGATCTCTTTTGGGACCACCACGGAGGCATAGGTATTCTAAGTCCTTAGGTCACTTCACTCAAGAGCCAAATTTCTGGGAGAAGATGACCCAGCTTGGTTCATCCTTTGTCAGGGTATCACGGTGTTCATGGCCCCACTAAGACTGCAATAAATGGAGACCAGAGCGATTTCCCTCCTCTGCCTCCCCCAACATGGAGGAGCAGTTATGGGTAAGTGTCATAGATGCCGGGTAGAAAAGCTAACAGATGCCTTTAGAACAGGGGACCTGCAAACTACAAGCCTATGGGCCAAATCTGGCTTGCCACATATTTTTGTATGGCCTGTGCAGTAAGAACAGTTTCTACATTTTTAATGGTTGGAAGCAAACAAAAGAAAAATAATATTTGATGACATATGCAAATGATATAAAATTTAAATTTTAATGCCCACAAATAAAGTTTTATTGGAACAGAGGTACACTTCTTTAGATATTGTCTATGGCTTTGTGTTCTCGTGCTACGATGGCAGAATTGTGTAGTTATGACACAGGCCGTATGGTTCCCATGGGCTAAAATATTTGCAATTTGACCCTTCATGGAAAATTTTCCGTATTCTTTCCTCCTACTCTAGAGTATTTCTACTCAAAGTATGGTGTGTATACCAGCACACAGGCCCCACTCCTTATCTACTGACTCAGAGTCTACAGTATTACAGGATTCCCAAGTGATTCACATGCACATGAAAAGTCAGAGATGCACAGCTTTAGACAAGATAAATTTAGCGGGGCTTATTTTATTCCTGTGTTTATTACCATTTACCCGCTGCCAATATGAGTGAGACAATACACTTCACAGTCATTGTTCATTAGGTTCTTTCATTTTCCAAAGTCGCAGGTATGTTAAACCTAACCTGGATAATAGAACTTTATTGTAAGGATATTGAGGAGGGAAGGAAGATCGAGAGACTGTCTCAGCTGGCCTCATGAAGGTCTGTGGGAGGCATTTATCCTAGTTTGGAGATCTGAAAGTAGCCCTACTGGTCCCTAGAAGCTGTTGTAGATGGATGTGATGTTTAAGCCTCCGCTACTCCCTCTCCTACTCCACCCGTTGGTTTCTGCTTGCTCAGAATTCCTACTTTCTCAACTCCTGACCATCTTTAGGGGTCCCCGAGTAGTGCAGGTATTTTCAGTACCAGAATAGAATTGGATAGCAAAGACCAGCATGCATTATATATAGAAAGAATAAGGTAAGCAGAGAAATAGAGAAAATTTTCTCAACACTCCCACCTCTCATTTTCTCTTGAATCTACTCTGCTCAAGACATTTAAAGCAGAGATAATACCTATCCTTCTCAAGTTATTCCAAAAAATAGAAAGGGAAGGAAAACTTCCAGACTCATTCTATGAAGCCAGTATTACTTTGATTCCTAAACCAGATAGAGACCCAGTAAAAAAAGAGAACTACAGGCCAATATCCCTGATGAATATGGATGCAAAAATTCTCAATAAGATACTAGCGAATCGAATTCAACGGCATATAAAAAGAATTATTCACCATGATCAAGTGGGATTCATTCCTGGGATGCAGGGCTGGTTCAACATTCGCAAATCAATCAATGTGATCCATCACATTAATAAAAGAAAAGATAAGAACCATATGATCCTGTCAATTGATGCAGAAAAAGCATTTGACAAAATTCAGCATCCTTTCTTAATAAAAACCCTCGAGAAAGTCAGGGTAGAAGGAACATACTTAAACATCATAAAAGCCATTTATGAAAAGCCCACAGCTAATATCATCCTCAATGGGGAAAAACTGAGAGCTTTCCCCCTGAGATCAGGAACATGACAGGGATGTCCACTCTCACCGCTGTTGTTTAACATAGTGTTGGAAGTGCTAGCATCAGCAATCAGACAACAAAAGGAAATCAAAGGCATCAAAATTGGCAAAGATGAAGTCAAGCTTTCGCTTTTTGCAGATGACATGATATTATACATGGAAAATCCGATAGACTCCACCAAAAGTCTGCTAGAACTGATACAGGAATTCAGCAAAGTTGCAGGATACAAAATCAATGTACAGAAATCAGTTGAATTCTTACACACTAACAATGAAGCAACAGAAAGACAAATAAAGAAACTGATCCCATTCACAATTGCACCAAGAAGCATAAAATACCTAGGAATAAATCTAACCAAAGATGTAAAAGATCTGTATGCTGAAAACTATAGAAAGCTTATGAAGGAAATTGAAGAAGATATAAAGAAATGGAAAGACATTCCGTGCTCATGGGTTGGAAGAATAAATATTGTTAAAATGTCAATACTACCCAAAGCTATCTACACATTCAATGCAATCCCAATCAAAATTGAACCAGTACTCTTCTCGAAGTTAGAACAAGCAATCCTAAAATTCATATGGAACCACAAAAGGCCCCGTATAGACAAAGTAATTTTGAAGAAGAAGACCAAAGCAGGAGGCATCACAATCCCAGACTTTACCTCTACTACAAAGCTGTAATCATCAAGACAGCATGGTATTGGCACAAAAACAGACACATAGACCGATGGGATGGAATAGAAACCCCAGAACTAGACCCACAAACGTATGGCCAACTAATCTTTGACAAAGCAGGAAAGAATATCCAATGGTAAAAAGACAGTGTCTTTAACAAATGGTGCTGGGAGAACTGGACAGCAACATGCAGAAGAATGAAACTAGACCACTTTCTTGCACCATTCACAAAAATAAACTCAAAATGGATAAAGGACTTGAATGTGAGACAGGAAACCATCAAAACCCTGGAGGAGAAAGCAGGAAAAGACCTCTCTGACCTCAGCCATAGCAATTTCTTACTTGACACATCCCCAAAGGCAAGGGAATTAAAAGCAAAAATGAACTATTGGGACCTCATGAAGATAAAAAGCTTCTGCACAGCAAAGGAAACAATCAACAAAACTAAAAGGCAACCAATGGAATGGGAAAAGATATTTGTAAATGACATATCAGACAAAGGGCTAGTATCCAAAATCTATAAAGAGATCACCACACTCCACACCCGAAAAATAAATAATCCAGTGAAGAAATGGGTAGAAAACTTGAATAGACACTTCTGTAAAGAAGACATCCAGATGGCCAACAGGCACATGAAAAGATGCTCAACATCGCTCCTCATCAGGGAAATACAAATCAAAACCACACTCAGATATCACCTCACGCCAGTCAGAGTGGCCAAAATGAACAAATTAGGAGACTATAGATGCTGGCGAGGATGTGGAGAAATGGGAACCCTCTTGCACTGTTGGTGGGAATGCAAACTGGTACAGCCGCTCTGGAAAACAGTGTGGAGGTTCCTCAAAAAATTAAAAATAGACCTACCCTATGACCCAGCAATAGCGCTGCTAGGAATTTACCCAGGGGATATAGGAGTACTGATGCATAGGGGCACTTGTACCCCAATGTTTATAGCAGCACTCTCAACAATAGCCAAATTGTGGAAAAAGCCTAAATGTCCATCAATTGATGAATGGATAAAGAAATTGTGGTTTATATACACAGTGGAGTACTACGTGGCAATGAGAAAGAATGAAATATGGCCCCTTGTAGCAACGTGGATGGAACTGGAGAGTGTTATGCTAAGTGAAATAAGCCATACAGAGAACGACAGATACCATATGTTTTCACTCTTATGTGGATCCTGAGAAACTTAACAGAAACCCATGGGGGAGGGGAAGGAAAAAAAAGAAAAAAAGAGGTTAGAGTGGGAGAGAAAGCCAAAGCATAAGAGACTCTTAAAAACTAAGAACAAACTGAGGGTTAATGGGGGTGTGGGGGGGTGGGAGGGTAGGTGATGGGCATTGAAGAGGGCATCTTTTGGGATGAGCACTGGGTGTTGTATGGAAAGTAATTTGACAATAAATTTCATATAATAAAAAAAAAGAATCTACTCTGGTCAGATTGTACTCTCACCTCTCCACTGCAACTGTTCTCATCAATGCCATTGATGACCTTCACATTGGTGAATTCAACAGTCAATTCTCAAGTCCTCGTCTTGACTGACCTTTCAGCAAATTTGACACAGTTAATTAGTCTCCTCAAAACACTGTCTTCATTTGGCTTCCAGATCCTCCTTATTTTCCCCCCGAGTCACTGGCTGCCTGCCTTTCTGCAGTCTCCTTTACTCACTCCCATGGTGACCTCATTCTATCTAATGGCTTTAAATACTATCCATATTCTGATGATTCCTAAATGTTTCAGCTTCTCCCTGACCAAGGATTCTTATATATGATTGTGTACTTACCTTCTACTCTCAGATGTTTAAATGTAATAAGTCCAAAATCAAAGTCTCAATCTACTAATTCCCTCTCCGACACACTCCAAAGATTTTGTTTCTCCTACAGTCTTGCCTAATTCAATAAGGTCACCACCATTAACAAGGTGTTCAAGACAAAAACCTTGGAGCCATCTCTGATTCCTTCTTTCTCTCACATCCCCATATTTAACCCACCAGCAAATCCTATGAATTTCACTTCCTAAATGTAGTCAACTCCAATCTCTACCTCCACCACAAATATTCTATCACAAGCTGCCATCACGTTTTCCTTGGATTACTGTAATAGTCTCCTAACTTGCCCTCTATTCTCCATGCAGTATTCAGAGTGTTAAAAATCCTCAATGACTTTTGTCACACTTAAAATAAAAATTCAAGGTCCTTGCCACGCTCTACAAGGTCTTCCATAATGTGCACCTCCCACCACCTCTCTGAGTTTGCTCTCCCCTTTCCTCACTATGCTCCAGCCACAGGAAACTTTCTTTGAGCCCTCAAACACTTTGCACCTGCTCTCTCCACAGAACCTTTGCTTTTGCAGTTTCATGTGGAAAAGCCCTTCCCTAGATAACTACATGGCTCACTTTCTCACTTCTTTCAGATTTCTGCTCAAATGTCTCTTCAGTAGAAAGGCCTTCCTTGAACACCACATCCAAAAATAGCATAATCTGGCCATTACTCTCTATCCCCTTATCTGCTTTATTTTTCTTTATGGCACTTAGCACTGACATTATATAGCTACTGAGTTTCAGCAACTCTGAGATTTTATCCGTTGAAAGATGGGCCATTATTTTATACGCCCATCAAGAAAGAGAAACTCTGACAAATAAAATTCACATCATCTTTCTTATCACTTAGAATTTTTATTTTAGACTCATTGAAAAAACCCTTTCAGACTTATTTAGGCTTATTTTTTTTTAATCATATATCCTTCACACACAAAAAGAAAACTATAAGCAAAATAAATCAGTTAAATTATATCTAAGACATCTTTATATTCAGAATTGAATATTCTGATATAGTCTTCAACTCATACTCAGTGTCAGTGACTTTCCACACAGTATCTCACTAATAAAATGTAACATAGCTTCATCTACTTGTGGGTGCCTTCCTTTTTTCAAACCCGTAGAGCAAGAAATATGGAATTGTGGTCATTCTTTAAACGATCTTACTTGCTCCCCCAATATCAAATTTACATCTCATTTCTCTATTTCTGAGCCTGGCTGTATACACAATAACTTCTTTTTCAGCCATATAAGAATACCATCTTTTGAGGACATTTTAAGCAGTGTCTAAACTCCTCTTAGACAGTTTCATCAGTGTACACAATTCAATCATGCTTATAGTAATAAACAGATATAACTAAGATCATGGAGGAAAACAACTCTGTGATGGCAGTCTATCTAACTGTATCTATAAGGTGCCAGTGACTGTAAGATGTATTCCGTTTTCAGAAATCTAAAACTGTGGGGAAAAAATGCATATCTTCAAATCAATTAAATACAATAATGTATTTGTCCCTCCCACCAGAATGTGAATGTTAGCAGGGAATTGGATCGTTTTGTTCACTGGCTATATTCTCATCATCTAGAAAAATATTTGGAAAATAATAGAAGCTCAAGAAGTGTTTGTTGAATAAATGAATGTATAAATTTCTGCCTCCGTTACTAACAGTGGACTCCAATACTTCATAATTAAACCCTAAGACAGAGAATTCAATTGGTTTAGTCACCATCCAGTAAAAGGCACCCCTGCTCTGGGGGGAAGATCTATTTCCAGGCACCTGATAGACTCCTAATTAGCCATCTAGTCATTCACACCTGTAGACGACCACCTTTGACATCAGCACCCACCTCACAGCTTTGCCTGCGGTAATCATGACTTCCGGGGAAAACCTAGAGAAAGACAGGCAAACACAGCTCTCAGAAATTTGTGAGACTTTTATTACAATTACCTGTGAAACCCTCATAGAAGGCCATGGACAAGGCAAGCACTTCAAAGCCTCAAAAAAAAAAAAAAAGTATAGAGACACTGGAAGGAACTCCCCTGGTCAGCCTAATAGCCATTTGTTTTTGGCTTTGTTTTTATTTAATCCCCATGACAACCTTTTGAGGTAGAAATTCTTTTCAATATGTTAGAGATAAGAAAATTAAATCAAGAAAATTAATACATCTCTTAGTCAACGCCACATAATGGCAGATTTTAATGGAGATTTGTGTATTTCTACTTTACTATGCATTTTCCGGGTGCCAAGCACAGGGCTAGGTGATTCAGTGGTGAACAAAAGGAACCATTAATCCTGAGCTCACTGAATTTTGAGACAGTGATCAAAGGAATCTTAGTCCACATACTCAACATGCCTCCAAATATGGTTCTCTAAATATACTTACTTCTGACTGTAAGCATTTATCTTATGAGGCTTAGTCACTTCAGTGTCTCTCTTCCCGACTACACACATTCAGACCCTAAGCTGGCCACAGGTGTTAGAGTCAAAGGTGACACCAAAGCATTTGGAAGCCCTTCCAGTCCTCAGATTATATTGGTTTTTGTTCAAGATATTCATTACCTTTGTACATATAGTTCCATTCTGTCAGAAAGTTCTACTTTTATCACGAGGGAAGTAGCAGCATCTTGCCTAAGCTACAAACCCATGACTGGTATCCTTCTTCCCTAGACACGTCATGTAGCCACACCTTCTTCAGACTTTCACCTCTCCTGAGAAACTGCCACAAACTCAACGGGCCCCTTTCTCCTTCACAGTCTGTAGAATTTGCTGCCCTTCTTGTCAGTTCCTCGAAATCCCTCTCCTTCTGCCCTGCAGTCACACTGCAAAAGCTCTTCAGTGAGTATTACCAAAATATGGTTGACTTCAGCCATCTTCTGCCGAAACCTCTGATTGAGGGATTAAAATGCCTGGCTACTTACATGAAGTAGGGTAAAAAGAAGACTATAGGGGAACCAGAAATTATCATTCTTCTCATAGTTTCTTCATCCAGGTGTCCCCCAAGAGTGGAACCTAGTCTCTGTTCCAAATTGGGTTTTCCACATTTTCACATATGAAGCAGCACCTGGTTTGAGACTAAGTGTTTGACTTTATTCCTAGCTGCTTAAGTAAGATGCCTCCCTTGTCCTGCTGCTTTATGCTTCTATGCAGTATAGGTATCCCCAGGCCCAAAGGTGTGTAATAAAGTCAGAGGAGGAAGGTCAGAGGTCTAAGGATTATCTGATATTTTGTATAGTTATCTAATATCATGTTTCCTATAACCCACATTAAGGTGGAAGAATGACATATAGTTTAATTTGATTTCATTCATACACTGATTCCAAAAGGAATGTGAAGCAGCTAAGGAATGTAAGGAAGATATTTAATGACAAACACTGAAAGGGAAAGGGCTTGCTGCCTAACCTGAAAATTCAATTTAGCAGAGTGGTTCATTCAGAATGTTCCAGTTAAGTGAGATTTAATTATGCTTTATGTTTGTATTTACTAATGCAGCATTTGTTCTTACTTATATAGTAGAGAGAGCTCTTGAATGATTTGTCAAGCTGGACAGAAAGAGGTTTTGTTTTTGTTTTTGTTCTTTTGCAATGAGATAATTGGCATTCTCCTGTTACTTTTCTAAAGTTTCAGACATTTACTAGCCATAGAAACGACGGGGAGAGAAGGGAGGCAGGAAATGTCAATAGCATGATTTCAAATATATTACCTGGCCAAACATTTTTAAAACAATATAAACTAAAATATTCTACTTCATATGGAGAGAATTGGTGTTAACAGCTTTATTTTTAACAGTCTTAGTGTTGGCTGAAGTAACAAAGACCAACAATAAAACAGTGATTTCCAAAATCCCTGTGTTCTGAGGGGAGGTGCTAGACCACCCCTATAAAACCCAATTATTTAAACCCTTATGCCATTACCCACCTGAGGGCATAAACTTATTGAAGTTATTTTTGAGGAATCTCCCTACTGTTTCCATAGCTACTGCACTATTTTTTCTTAAATTTTTATTTTATTTACTTTGAGAAAGAGAGAGAAAGATCTGGGGAGGGGGCGGGAGGAGAAAGATAATCCTAAGCCCCTATGTGGGGCTCAAACTCATGAACTGTGAGATCATGACCAGAGCCGAAATCTAGAGTCGGATGCTTAACCAACTGAGCTGCCCAGGCGTCCCATAGCTGCTGCACTATTTTACATTCCCAACAGTGTAAGAGGGTCGCAATTTCTCCACATCCTCGCCGATACTTGTTGTCTGTTTTTTTTGTTGTTGTTGTTTTTAATAACAGCCATCCTAACATCATGCTAAGTAAAATAAGCCAAGGATAGAAGGATAAATATTGCATGATTCCACTTATGTGAGGAATCTAAAACAGTCAAACTTACAGAAGCAGAGTAATATGGTGAGGACCTGAGGGAGAAGGGAAATAGGAGTTGCTGTTCAACGGTTCTAAAGTTTCAGATATGCAAGATGAATAGGTTCTAGAGATCTGCAGTGCAACATAATGTCTTTAGTTAACAATACTGTATTGTGCACTTAAACATTTGCTAAGTATTCTTAACACACCCACACATGAGGGTGGAGAGGTGGAGGGAATTTTGCAGGTGATGGATATATTTATTGACCCTACTTGTGGTGTACGTGGACGTCTAAACGTATCAAGTTGAATACCTTAAATATGCGCAGTTGTTTTGGATGTCAATTGCCTCAATAAAGCTAATTTTGAAGAATGAGACATACTTAGAATGAACTCTGCAGATGAATAGGAAAACATGTTCTAATCCTACTCTAATTCCCATTCATACCAGGGATAGGACACGAGCTCCTTGAAACAATGTCAAATAGCCTTGAATGACTATATAAGTGTCTAATTACTTCTCTTTGCTCTTTTCTCCAGTTAATTGTTTTAGAATGCCCAGGCTCTTTTCTACACATAGTTCTTTCTGTCTTTGTGGTCCTCATCTGCATACTGCATACTGCAACCTAAAATGTAGATAAATTTTGTTTTTTAAAAAAATGGGCTTTATTTTTTAGAGCAGTTTTACGTTCCAAGCAAAATTGAGCAGAAGATACAGAGACTTCCCATATACTCCCTGGAAAGTATATAATATATAATATATAAGTATGTATGTATTGTGTATACATATATAATATACACATACATATGTATGCATGGTGGTAAAATATACACAATAAAATTTATCATTTTAACATTTTCAGGTGTGCAGTCAGGGGTTTTAAGTGCATACATACCGTGGTGCAACTATCCCCATCATCAATCTCCAAAACTTTTCATCATCCTTAAACTGCAATTGTACTCATGAAACAATAATTCTCCATTCTTCCTCCCCCTAGCCCTGGCAACCACCATTCTACTTTTTGTCTTGATTAAGTTGACTACTCGAGGTACCTCAGGTAAGTGGAATCAGACAATACTTGTCCTTTGGATCTGGCCTTTTCACTCAGCATAATGTTTTCAAGGTTGTTGGTTGTCGCATGCATCAAGAGTTCCTTTGTTTTAAAGGCTGAATAACATTCCATTGGCGTATATACCACATTTTGTGTATCTATTCATCTAATGATGGACATTTGGGTTGTTTCCACCGTTTGGCTATTGTGAATAAATACTGTCACTCAAATTGGGAGTCTTCCCCTGATGACTTTCTCTGAAATAAAACCTTCCCTAACCCTCTCATCCCTTGCTGTCCTTATTACTGGGCTGGCTGTGGGCTCACTACGGAATATGGAATCACCACACCACACTTACTTGTTCTTAACTCAGAATCTTATAATGTTTTCTGTCCTCATCCAGAGTACAAAATTGAAAGTCTTTCTTTTCCCACAAGACTGTACACCATGGGATTTCAGAAGGAAGTTAGTGCCTCTAAAATGACAGCCATCCAAAGTTTATCTTTATTCTTCCTTGTCTGGAAAGGAGTTGTTTGCTACTTTCCTATAACAGAAAGATTCTGTTCTGCCTCACACCATTTGATGGTTTTTCACTGCTCCTTAGATCCTACAGCCTGACCTGCATAGGTGCTGAGGAAACCCAACACTGCAATCAGGCAAACAACTCACCGTAGGATACATTTACTGTTGAGAAGCAAATTAGTAGTGCGGAAAACCTACTGGGAAAATGTGTCAGAACACAGAGCAAAATACAAAGAGGAGGAATTAATGAGGGAAAAGAAAAGAGGAGACAGATCCAGGAAACCCAACAATGGATGAGTTCAACATGTGGGACTCCTCCTGGAACTCAGAAGAAGGCAAATTGGGAGTAACAATTTAAATAATAAGTTGAAATTTCCCTGAGTAGCAAGAAACATGAGTGTATGAATGAACAGGGTTTACCAAACTTTAGGGAAGATTACTTTAAAAAACAAAAAAAGACACAACTTTGACTTCTAGCCATGCTGGAATTAGAGGAATTGGATTTACCCTCCCACATTGAGTAACTACAACACCTGACGACATATACATCATAATAGGAATCACTGAGAAAAAGGAAATAAATGAGGTGAGCTCTGTGAATGCCCCACTTACTGCCTAGAAGAGTTTGAATATCATATTGAAATTCCTAAAATTTAAGAATAAAAAAATTACAAAACAGAGAGGACAGGGCATGTGGGAGATCGAGGAAGTAAAAACATTCTTGTTCTCAGATGTGGGGAGGAGAGAAATGAACACAGAAAGTAGGTAGGATTCGATACAGTTGTTCATATATTCTGATATTATAATAGATAAGTATGGACTTAACTATAGCTTGAATTACCAGCATAATTTAAGAGAGAGACAAAATTCTAAATTCCCAAGTTTGAAAAAGCAATGAAGAAAAATTATGCATAGGCAGAACAGGTAATAAAGAGAAAATAATAATAAGATAGTAAAATATAAAGAAAGCATATGACATGATGGCGGAATAAAATGAAGAATATCAATTCTCACTAAATTTCTTATCATGGCCATATTAAAAAACAATTTTATTTATTTATTTATTTTTTAATTTTTTTTTTTTACCATTTATTTACTTTTGAGACAGAGAGAGACAGAGCATGAACGGGGGAGGGTCAGAGAGAGAGAGGGGGACACAGAATCTGAAACAGGCTCCAGGCTCTGAGCTGTCAGCACAGAGCCCAACGCGGGGCTCGAACTCACGAACCGCGAGATCATGACCTGAGCTGAAGTCAGACGCTTAGCCAACTGAGCCACCCAGGCGCCCCTAAAAAACAATTTTAAAATGAAACTCACTTGCAACAAGTTTGCAAAGATATGTCAAAAATGAGATATTGACAAATACATGCCAGGTAAATACAAACAGAATGCAGGTGTGAAAATACCAATAAGAAACTTGGTCAAGAATATTAAACAGAACTGAGACATTATTTAATGGTGACACATACCATTCACCTAGACTTAGGAAAGTGTGCTCCCATAATTTATGCACTATATTTTATGCACAGAACAACAGAGCCATCAAATACATAAAAAGGCTCTATAAGTACAGCTAGATCTTAAAAGAAATATAGTGGAAGAATTTAATATACCTTTTCCAGAACTTGATAGCTCAAGTAGACAAATAATAAGTAAGGACATAGATTATTTTAATAATACAATCAACAAGCTATAAAAAACTATGTCTTACATCAGAGAACATATATTTTCTGCTTAGCTCCATGAATAAAAATTAATCATGTTCTTGGCTACAAAGAAAACCATAAATTTTAAAAAGTAGAGATTTTACAGACTTCATTTTCTGATAATAATTCAACAAAGTTAGAGATAAAAAAAATAAATAATCCTTGAAAAAATTAACTCCTTGGAAATGAAAATATGCTATTTTTTTAAAATCCTAAATCAAAGAGGAAATCAAAACCAAAGGAAAAAAACGATCTAAAAAGAAACAAAACTGAGGACTCATAATATCAAAACCTGTGTAAACACATGAACACATGTGCTGGGTGTGGAGCCTGCTTAAGAATCTCTTTCTCTCCCTCTGCCCTTTTCTCCCGCCCCCTGCTCGCTTGCACGTGCTCTCTCTCTCTCTCTCTCTCTCTAAAATAAAAACAAACAAAAAAGCACACAAATAAGTAAATAAATGAAAACCTCTACAAGCATTTGGAAAGATGATCAAACTTAACCATTTGAGAATGCACTGAGTCCATAGTGATTTTCAACTGATAGTAACATTTAAAAAATAGATAAGATGAATCTTATTTTATGCTAATACTTATCTTAGTATTAATATTATTTCACACACTTAGTACTTATTCTAGTATTAGTATTCATAAATACTAATTTTAACTATGCTAACTCATAGGGAAAAAAACAAAGCTCCTCCGTTTCTTTATGAAACTGATTTAAACTTAAACCAGCACCCATTACAGAGCATAAAGCAGCTAGAATGAAAATTGTATATGCTGAATTTACTAACAGATATATCAGTGGTCCTTGACTTAGTATGGTTGGACTTACAATTTTTTTACTTTAGGAGGGTGCGAAAGCAACATGCATTCAGCAGAAACCATACCTGGGGTTTTGAATTCTAATCTTTTCCCAGGCTAGTGATGTGAAAGCCATGCTCTCTTGGTCGTGGCAAGGAGCTGTCGCTGCCATTCAGCCGTGCAATCATGCGATAAACAACCGATATGATTAGAACCATTCTTTTTTTCACTTTTAGTACTGAACTCAATAAATTACATAAGATACTCAACACTTTTTTATAAAGTAGGCTTTGTGTCAGATGATCTTGCCCAACTGTGGGCCCATGGAAGCGCTCTGAGCACGTTTCAGGTGGGCTAGGCTAAGCCATGATGTTTAGTAGGTCAAGGGTATTAAACGCATTTCCACTAAGTACGTTTTCAACTTGCGATGGGTTTATTGGAATGTAACTCCATCATAAGTTGAGGAATATCTACAGACGCAGATTTTCTAAATAAATTACTAATAAATGGAATAGCGGTGCGTCAAAAGAATGCTACATAACCAAGTAGTTTGTTCTAGGAATGTGTGAATGATTCAAATCCAGGGAATCTTTCAATATAATCACTACATCAATAAATTAAGGGAGAAAGCCATGAATGTATCATAGATGCTAAAAATATTTTGATAAAGAACCTCCTAATGCTAAATGTAAAATAGGAATTTAAAATATTACTGAAATATGATACAGGCTATTTACCAACACAAGCACAATTATCATATTAATCAATATTAAGAATACTGCCAGCATAAGCTTAATGAAGTGAAAAGGCCAAGTCCCTCTGTAATCAATAGCTATTCTAAAACTTAAAAACCTCACTTCGTAAAGATTCTTCATGTGGTACTCCTCTGGACCAAGACCGTGAGTACTTTATATAGCCTGAATGTATTCCTTTGACGGCTTTCAAATATATGGTATTAGTATCCCTTTCAAACTGCCTTTTTTAACTTTCCTAACTTAGGATAAGGTCACTCTTCTCCTTCCCGTGGGACCTTTATACATTTATTAGATGTCATCACATGAAGCTGCTCGTTGAGTCAGACTTGGTTACTGATCTATGCAAAAGCGTTAGTTTCATATTATAGCTTAATTGAGAAATAGAAAACAGTTTAATGCATTAAGAGCTAAAGACAGAACCTCTATCATATATACAAAGGATCGAAAAGACCAGCACAAACAAAAACACAATTTAAGTGAATTCTTTTAGCTATAGACATTTGTAGCTGCTGGATCTCTTGCCGAATTTAAGCCAATGGTCTCTACGACTGTTTTTGTGAATTCCACCAGGACATAAATGAAATTTTGTGAGCAAAGTACAACATTACAATAGAAGTAAAATAGTTCATATGATACATTCATACTCCTAGATGAGTCAGATATTTAATCATGCACCTACAAGTCTTTTTTTTTCTATTTTTAATGTTTTTTATTTATTTTTGAGACAGAGAGAGAGAGACAGAGTATAAGCCAGGGAGGGGCAGAGAGAGAGGGAGACACAGAATCCGAAGCAGGCTCCGGGCTCTGAGCTGTCACCACAGAGCCCAACAGGGGCCTTGAACCCATGAACCATGAGATCATGACCTGAGCCCAAGTCAGATGCTTAGCTGACTGAGCCACCCAGGCATCCCACATGCATCTACAAGTCTTTTCACCACATAATAAACTCGTATAGAATATTTGACCTAAAAGGGAATGGACATATCATATTCAATATTTTCCTCATAGCTTTAGGAGAGAAAAATGAAATATGCTATCTCTCTGAAGTAAAGTTTCTCAGAGGAATTCTGATGCTTTCACTGAGCTAGAACCCTATCTAAATCTTAGTGACAGAAATATTTAACCTTATACCAACACTACCACAACCCAAACACAAAAAAAAGGAAAATTGAAAGCACTTCTCATAACAGACATTTTATTTTCTTTGGTCATTTTTTTCTGTGTATGTATGATTCCTCAAGCCACCCCACTGTGAAGTTAAACATAGGACCGCTTCAACAAAGTCACCTCTGTTTTGCTGCCTTGGGAAAGCACCAGACCACAGAACCCCTGGAAAATCTTGCCCTGCTCCCAATGTGTTGGTATGGTTTCCAGAGGGTGTCCCTACAGGTGCCCAGATGCCAGGCCAGGTGGTTGCCCCCAGACCCCAGGGCTGTTTCTGCAGGGTCCGTTGCTTTTTACTGCTGAGAACTGCCCTAACCCGCTGAAGCCTTCAAAGCTCCAAGCCAGGGGCAGGACCCCAGACAAGCAGGAAAGAAAGCCTCCCTTCACATAGTGTCTTTTTTTTTTTTTTTTTTT